>NW_028318724.1:705000-1005000 GCF_062004578.1 Staurois parvus
AATGGACATCCTGTTTCTATAAAACTCTAAAATGTGAATTCAGCTCACTTTGGAGAGATTTCTTCCTTTTCACGATTGCGTCTCCAGAGCAGAAAGGAACCTCCCCACAGAGACACAGCCAGCAAAAATATATTAAGGGATTTAATCTTTCCCTACTCCAAACTAAGATAAAAATGGCTTTACATACACTTTAAGGGTAATTAAAGAGCAAGTAGGCTGCCATTGTTTAACTTGTCTTCTGAAAATTTTATTTTCTGGCTGGTATGTTGATCCAATGGCATTAAACTTTCAAGGCATTGATCCTGAACAAGTATAGAGATGAGGAACTCTGGGTTCACTGACTTTTTGATCTGCATGCTTGTTTCAGCTCACAAAATAATGAAAGACAGCCAGGCATATAGAATATTTCTCTCAGTACATTTCCTTTAGGCTGAATTCAAATCTTTGTGTGGAGGGTGTCATCATAAGTTGTTAACCAGCACCATTTAAAACAATGGTTAACTAGTGTACATGTTTTGATGTGATTTAAAAACACATACAATAGGTGGGAATGTGCTCCTAAAAGCATATATTAGGCAAAAAAAACATCAAAAACCATTTTATCCCTTGTAACATGGGAACTCGAGACCACCAGCCAACTGCTTAGAAAAGTAAAAGTCTTTATTGAACTTGCAAAACAAGAAAAAAAAAAGCCTCCTTCATAAAAATAAAGCAAACCAGGCCATACTTCGAGTATAAGAAATGCTGGCTCACCAACAGTATCTCGGTCCCACACTTAGGTTTAGGGTTCCCACCTGTGTTAGGCACATGACAAGCGGCAGGAGCTCAGCAACAGAGTCTCAGTCTAATGAGCCCACACTTCACAGCTTTGAAATGCTTCACACTACCTCAGACATGTGTGGTTTTTCAAGACTCCCTTGCATGTGGCTTAACCCCCTCAGTACCAAAGTTCCTACGTTTAGGGTTTAGTGGTTCTTTCCCACCCAAATTCTCTATTAACCTCTGAATACCGGTTCCCAAGTGAGAACTTACCAATCCTGAGAACTGTAAATCAGTCTTCTTCTCTCCAAATGTACTACTGCATGGGTGAGAACCCCTAACTACTGAAAATGCATACAAGTTGTTCTCCTTATGGAGATCACAACCCCAATAATGGGGAACAGACTTTCCATTCAGGACCCATAACTGGAAACCTGTAAACCCTCTAAAGTACAGAAAAAAAAAACTGCTGATCTGTCAGAATAGCACTCAGCTACTAAGCCATGTTGTGGGCTAGCAACACACAAGATTTTTATAGACTAAGTGTTGTCTCAGTGTCTTTTACTAAACTACTCAACCGCTACCACTCTCAGAGCTCTACAATATAAAGATTAATTATTCTGTAGTTCAAGATAAGAACTAGGAAGACGATTTGAGATAACACAGGAGGTGTGCAGAGGACACATGACAGCTCTGAATTAATGACAGGTTTTTTTTTTTTTTGCAAAAGCAAACATAACAAAATGCTGGTATCTTTAAGAGGCAATAAAACAAGTTAATTGTTAGGCTTTACTTAAAAAAAACATTATAGGCAAAACTTTTTTTTTCATTTTGGATAGATTAAAGGAGGGTTATAACCCGAGGTTTATTGTTGCCATTTGTGTGCCATTGGAGAGATGTACCTTCACCTTCCTGTCCCATACCCAAAACAAATCCTTACAAATTAAGTGAATGTTTTCGGCACCCCCAGCTCACCAGAACTAGTGTCCCAGTTGAAAGATTTTCCCTCTTTTTCTTTTCTGGGGACAACCCAAAATGTATGATTTTCTTTTACTTTCACTTTTGAGAACGGTAAACAGGATAAATAGAGAGGGTGATTCTCCCTAATGGGACAGTTGACAGGTATTCTAATCCCTCTCCCCTATATCCAAAACTAAACAAAAAAAAAAAAAAAGTTTGCCTTTAGTTATAATTAAATATAATTAATATCCCATATAAGCCTTCAAACTAAGCTCCATGCATGATATTAATTGCTTGGACCAATGTAAGTATGCATGTCCCATACCTCAGTGATTGCTGTGGAAGCTGACAATCAGTGTAACAGTCAGGGCCAATGAATACAAGGCATTCTCTGATTAAACGAGTTAGAGAGAAGAGACAGTGACTTCATGATCTGCACCTCAGTCGATTAGAGAATGCCTTTGGCACAGAGCCCAGAAGATCATGGTGATTACTGGCTACTACAGTGATTAGCAGCTTCCACAGTGGTCCTTCGGGTATGGGATATGCATGCCTACATGAATCCCTACACTGGACCAATATAACTAAGCAAATAAGATCATACCGGGCATTCAACGTCAACAATGCCAATATAATTTTAATAGTTGTTTTGAATCTCCTAAATCTGCAGCATTAAAAGTAATACCTTAAAATCCTGCCAAAAAAGCAATCCATATAGTAAAAGCACATGATATAACGTGCAATATTTGTTGAAAAAAATAGAGCAGAGATATTTCATGTTGCAGCCCGATAATCAAAATAGCTTACATAGGCAACAATTCATTCTCTTACTGTACTTGTAGAATTAAAGAACTATAGGTAAACACACAGATGTGGACACAGGCAGGGGAAGTTTTAATATTTATATATATATATATATATATATATATATATATATATATATATCCATCCAAAAAATATGGTTTGTAGGCTATGTTTTTCGTACTCTGTTTCAATGTGTTTCTATTGTACATGCTTGGGATTTGCTGAGCCACCGATGGAAAAAGATCTTGGCAACAGTATTTGTCAGTATCCAAAATAACCCAGCATACATCAATCTCTGAGATGTTCTATGAACTTTGCACTTAGTTCTGCTGCTACAGAATTGTTTACCTACAGAATGGTTTCTATCAACCTTATAACACTATGTATATTTATAACAACAAATATTTACAACACATACCCTAAATATGTATAAACACATTCCCATGGTAAACTACAGATGTTTTTTCCCCCAGTACATACTGAATATCCACCCTAGATGATATTGCAAGAAAAAATTTCTATATTTGTTTTCTTTAATTTGGTACATTAAAGAGACCCTGTCACCAGATCGAATAGTGTTGTTTTATACAGTAATGTAAGATATAGCGCTTTATTTGTAATTGTTTTTGTCTCCACTGGCAAGGATTTAATTTTCAAATTGCAGAGATGTAGGGGAAAATGAGAAACCTTCACCACCCTTACCCTCCAAAAATCCATTTTTATTGAGATTTGTCATCTGTGGCTTTTTGAGATTGTTTTGCAAGGGAGAATGTCACCAGCACATCGAGGATCACCAATATGAGGCCAAAAGTTTTAATGAATGATCACATAGTTACAGCAAGGCAACGTTTAGGAGTCTCACAGGACCCCTTCAGGCATGATGAAGTCCTGCGACACTCTAAAACGTTGCCTTGCTGTAACTATGTGATCGTTCATTAAAACCTTTGGACCCATATTGGTGTTCCTCGGTGTGCTGGTGACATTCTCCCTTGCTGATTCTGTTCGGTTCCAGCCAACGGTCGCTGCAACACCCACTTATACACACAGTCATTTTTAACGCAGGAACGTGTGTGTTTGGATTGTACACTTGTTTACATTTTGCGCAGGTCTTCCTCTTATAGCAGTGCGCATCCAAGCTTGCCTCCTGACTGGGTTGATGGCCCCAGATGGAAGTCTATATGAGGGTAATGCATAGGAGTCTTGCAGTGCGGAATGTAAAGAATCCCACGGGCAATGAATCTCAGCAAGTACAGATCTGTGTGTGTGGGGGGAATGGGACGATTTAGGTCAGGACACAAGGCTCTTTGCCCACAAAGTACACTTTTTCTTTAAGGTAGCATTCAGAAGCCACTATCTTGATCAGAGCCATCAGTTTACACATCCTGTGCTCCAGAGAGTACTTGTGCAGGGCAGCAGCATCACTTAGTGATGCTAACAGAGCTTACTAGTGAGGATTTCTGTTTACATACACTGAGGCTGTGCAATGGCTATCAGAAGAGAGTGATGGGAATGGAAGGGGGGGGGGGGTTAAGTGAGCAGCCAGAAAGAGTTGAAAAAATAAATGTCATGGTTGATTTATATTTTGTTTACTCATTGAGCTAAATCAATGGATTAGAAGCTGTGTCGTTCTGGGACACTTAGTGTATTAGGACTACACCTCCCTCTCTTTTCTTCTCCATACCAGGTGGTGGTGTTCTGTATCCCTGACACATTTCATGACAACATTGTTCCAGAACAATCCACATCTGTCTTAACATGGTGAGTGAATTAAGGTGTCTTTGCTACCCACATGGATATAAATGTTGGGGTGATTTCCCCACATTCATCAAAACTGAAGAAATGGCTTGGATAAAGTTACAAACCATCTGTAACATTACAAAACAAGTCCTATTAAATGTGACTGATTACTAGAAGCTACACCATGGGATATAAATTTAAGATCTTCACAGACACTATATAAGATAACAGTACAGAGCGCACAGGGCACAGTAATACACTCGATTCTGGTACGCAAAGCAGTTTTTGTTGTTTTTTTTTTTTAGCATTTATTGACGTGATACAGCAAAATTATTTTAATGATATTCTCAAAAAATGTATATAGAGCAATTACGTTATTAGGGTTTACATTCCTGTTACATTACAATATTTAGCATTATGCTTTTCTCATCATTTGAACTAGGAGCTCTTTAAACGTATAGCCATATAAAATTGATATCATAGTCAATGAGCACATTTCCATTAATCCATTAAAGCATGCCAATTTAGAATAATAGCCAGAATAGAAAAAGGGAGCAACAAAAATGTGCATTTTTCATGGCGCAGAGAAGAGGTTTACCCAAGGTCGTGGAGGGCTGAGTTTGCCAACTAGTTTCCATTAAAAACAAGCACTGTTCCTTGTTTGTCACATTTTGTTCTTTGTGGTTTAAAAGTATGAACTCCATCAGCCTAGAATGATTGATATACTGAGCACTGGCACAAGTGAGTGTGAAAGGGAAGAAATTTAAAGAGCCGAGGGAATCCCTTCTTGACATACAGTAACGTGATACCTCTACATTCTGTGCTGCTTCCACAACATATGCAAAGGCATCCCTTAGTGATGTTCCAGTTTGTGAGGACAGCGGGAAATGACACACATTTCATTGTCACAGACAAGAACTGGGAAGTTGTTTGCAAGACAAGAATAATGTCGGTCTCTGGTTAAGGAATTATTGCATAATAAAGCTAAATATAATATCTGTATGATAAGATGTTATTATAGTGAAAAATACAATTTATTGGGATGTCAGAAAGCATCACATTAGGATAATTGTGTTTAACAGATTTTATTTGTTTTTTCACAATCTGAAATTATATAATTATTTTACATACCAATCTACTGTATACTTTTCTTTCTTCTCATTTCACAGTTTACAATGGTGCACTTCTTATTTTGTGCAGCACCCATTTCATTGCTTAAACAGGAGCTGACATGACAGCGCCACTTCAAATAAAAATAAACCAATCATGCACAGCTTAGTGATATGTATAGATGAAGCAAAACATGCAAATGTGCAGCAGTAATATACAAAGAAACAGCATTCTGAGCAATGTCTGCTCATGGCTGGCTCTCTGTCCTTAGTTGGCAATGTCCTTATTTTAAACACCATTTTGTAAATTGTAACACTTTACTATGTTAATGATTATTAATACTGGTGAAGTATTGTTAAAAATTCCTACACTTCCAAAACAAACTACCTACAATTAAAGTATATTTTTACTGAAATAACAATGAAAGGTGTCTCTTGCCAATTTCTCCTTTTAAAAATTGCTAGTTTCCTGGCTGTCATAATGATTCAATAATTTAAAATACTTTTTGACTCAATAACCAAGGCACAAGTATGCACAGGGGTGTGGAAATGTTTTAAAAACTACTTGTCAAAGGGACTAAATCGGTGTCCCAATCTCCTTGTCCCTCATGTCAATCTACTTGTCCAGGTGAAAGAATTTTTTTTTTTTTTAACCAAAACCGTATTTAAACCGGAGGTGATATAAGGAATGTTTTAAAAACAAAAGGGGTTTGATGAGGACTTAAACATGTAATATTTTATTTTTTTGTGTGGTTTATCTCCTCCTCCCCTGCCTGCCTGTCTCCAGCACCGCACCCGGAGACTAGCAGGAAGCAGAGACACCATGCAGTGTAATGAGCACTGATTGAGTGCTTGTCAGGAAAGGGGAGTGTCACGCTTATCCTTTATCCCTTTTGCTGCCAGAGCCGGTTTAGCACAAGATTAACCCCTTGACACCGATGTAACACAAATATGTGTCCTCACAGAACTAGGCTTTTTCCGTGGGGCCGCATATTTGCGTACCTGTTTTTGCGCTGGGAGCGCGCCGCACGGTACGCTCCCAGCACAAAGACCGTGTTGTCACTGAGAGCACCAGGTCCCATTCTAACGATTGGGACCCGGGGCTCCCGCTTCCAGGTCACATGATTGCTGTGATAGCCTCTGATTGGTTATCACAATGATCAGTCACTGTACAGCCCACCCCCTTGTTTTTTTCTCTATGAATGGAGGAGAGAGATACAGTGCATCTAACTTCTGGCAGAGGGGGAAAAAAAAAAGATAAATAGATATTAAAAAATAAAATACAAAATAAAGAAAAAATACCTAGATCAAGGTTTGTCCTAGTTCAGTGCCAGGGTTAGTGTTTGGGTCAATGTCAGGGTTAAAGATCAAGGTCAAAAAATCAGGGTCAAAGGTCGGGATTTAAAAAAAAAATTGGTATCAGTATCAATGTCTGTGTTTTAGGTAAAAAAAAAAAAAAAAAGACAAAAACAAAATGCGCACTATTGTTTCTGAGCTGCACTACGGGTACAAACAAGAAATAAAATACACATATATGGTATCGCTGTGATCGTCAAGAGCTGTAGAATTTATTTTGGGTTGTTCTTTGGTGGTAGATTATGGTAGTAACAAGACAGACACAGCGAAATAAAAAAAATATTTTTTTATTACTATTTTGGGCCAGTTTTCATTTGATAATAAAAAAAGATCAGGAGATATCCATTACCATTTACCACCAAATGAAAGCCCAGTTTGTCCGGAAAAATAAACACGGTATATTTCACCTGGATGTACAAAGTAGTTGTGATGATATGTACAGTTTTACTAACACATGTCAACGTGGCAAAATTGTGCTTAAGCATTTAGATTTGTTTTACCCTTAGGCGTGAAGGGGTTAAACAAAATCATTTTCGGCCTGAAGATTACATAAAACCCCCACACATTATATATTTTCTGAAAGCAGAGACCCTAGAGAATAAAATAGTGGTAGTTCCAATTTTTTTATGTCGCATGATATTACTGCAAAATTTCATTCTGGCTTGTGCGGTGATATGTAACATGTAATCGCAATCAACGTTTTCATGCACAGGCGCCCCAGCGTGTGCTTTTACGTTTGTACGTGCGTATATGGGGGGAACTCAACTTTTTTGGGGGGGGGGGAAGGGGGATGTTATGTACTTGGGTGTAACTTTTTTTTACTTAATTTTTTTTTTACATTCTTTCCCAGCCTCAATTGCCAGTAATCTCTCAACGGCGACCTGGAAGTGACATCATAATGTCACTTCTGGGTCAGGACAAAATGGGGAGGGGAACGGACGAGTTGGTGGTGAGCCGGTCCCAGGCCCGTAGATGGGCAACCGGAGCCCAGGAGACAGTGGGCGGGGGGAGCTTCACATGGGGGCGGAGAGGCTGGCAATTTCCTGCCTGCAGCAGGGGTGAAGGTTAAAAAAATTAAAAAAAAAAAAAACTACCTGTCCGGCGCCCGGAACTACATCTCCCAGGCATCGGGCAATAGAAATTCAACATCCCTGAGGCAGATTGGGAATTATGACTTAGAAACTATTATGTGTTCATAAACATGTTGTACCTGTGTTCACTTTAAATACCCAATCAGGTGCTAGCAAACATCGGTTGATTTTTAAATTCGCCTTCCAAATGACCGGGTCATAAACATAGTTTTATCTTACTTATAAGCAATAGCTTTGCTAAGTGAATAGCCATGACTTCTTTAGTAAATAAACCCCACTAGGTTTTGACATTTTGATAATCAGTTTCTAACATTTTTACATCTATTAAAAAATGCAATATGCTTGTTTACTTTGCTCTTCAAAAATGTTCGAAACCTGGCAATGCAGAAAGTTGGAATTACATTCCATGAAATCCAATATGTAAAAAATGTTGGCGGTGCCCCAGTATGGTCTAAATGGTTGGCTGGAAGAACCTTTTGAAGGTGCGAGCCACACCCACCTGTTTCAAGTAATACCCTCACCTGCTTTTTAATGCCTAGATTGTTAATTGCTCATGGCCCGTGAGGGTTAATTACTTGTGAATTGTGTTCATTGTTTGTCTGTTTGTTTTGTGCCCTAAATAGGCATTAATAAACACATTTAAAGAAAAAAAAAATGGAGGTTGATATGACATTGCTTAAACACTTTTAGTTATGATTGATTTGTCTTGAACTTTAAGTTTCTACTCCCTCAAAGGCTGTACAAAAAACACATCTTAATGAAATTCTGCTACTGTTTTTGTCCTGTGAAAATAAGCGTTGTCACTACTGAAAATATTAAAGTTATCAGTTTTAAAGAATTAAGCAGCACACGTTAAGACAAAAATTTGTCATAAATAGTGACATACTAGTTATGGTGATAGTTAAGAAAAAAACTGTAAAATAAAGATGGGAAAACAAAGTAGAATTTAGCATAATATTTAAAGAAAAAAAATGATAAAAGCAAGCAGCACCCAGCATCCATCACAAAGTGATAAAACAATATGAAATAGCAGCATTATGTAGAATAAGAATCAGCAATCTGTACACACTTTTAGGCTGCTATAACAGGTTGCTGCTCCACATTCCCCCTCTACCCCCACCCCTCTCTTGTCCCTTTGACAGACGAGACACTTGTGTTTTTTTTTTCTGTGCCACTGCCTGCCTCTTGCTCTAGTACTTACTCTGAAGCATCGCTGCTACTGCACTCAGCCTTCTCATCCTCTCTTAGAAGTTGGATTCCCAGAGAGTCTATAGCTCGCTTCAAGATAGCCTCCATCGCCTCCACAGAGAGCTTCTCCAAGACAATTACCCTGCAGCGGCTTAATAACGCAGTGTTCACCTGGAACGACGGGTTCTCTGTTGTTGCTCCAATTAGAGTGATTGTCCCAGATTCTACGTGCGGTAGAAAAGTGTCCTGAAGATGGGAGGAAAGCAGAAAGAGCATCTGACATACCCTGAGTGAGTACACTTACAGAAGGTTGTTTGGAAATGAACAGTGCTACACTTTTTGTGCATTGCAGTTGAAGTACAGATTCAGTGCTCTGGTAACTAAACCTAAGAACAAGGCAACTTCTGTTAACAGGTGTATAAAAACTGCCAGGAAGACAATACTAAGCTGTGCACATAGCCAACATATTATGAGGGATTAAAAAAAAGGCCAACAAAATCCTTCCACTCCTTCACTGCAAGCCTGACACAACAATCCTAAGTGTTCAAGTGACAACTTCCATACTTATCAGCTAGTTATTATACATGGCAATGTTCTGCAACCATTTACATTTAATCCAGATCCTTCATTGATTCCTAGTAAGCGCTGTTTGTGCACTTGTACCGTACATTCGATAGTGTGTCAAGATTCAGTTCTATGTTCAAGTAAAGCATCAGTAGTGCTTATAATGTGCCTCTACTGATCGGGAATAGAACACTAAGCTTGAGACAGGTGCTATTACCACTTGGAAACCCTCTCAAAATTCTGAAGATTCAAATGGTTTTAAAGAACAAAAACGGGTTTTAAGTATTTTCTACCCATAAGGACACTTAACCACTTTAGTTTTGCACATTGACACAATATGTATAACCTGATTTCTAAAAGGGTTGTATATGAGAAGAAACCCTTTATAAATGATTTGTAATTCCAAAGTAGTAAATCTAGGTAGCATTAAATTGTCAATGCCAACACATCTAGATCTGTTTTTCTTCATCTTTATAAATGATGTGCACTGTTCTAGCCACAAAGTTTATAAAAGTACTCTCATTGTGTAATGGTTTATCACAAGAACCCCCTGAAGTGCTTTGATTACTTGTACAACCTAAATTTGTAACACTTTAAACTCATAATCTGAGTATGCAAAAATCCTTTGGCTAGGAGAAATACTGAGACTTCCAATGCTGATTGAAATTGCCAGTTTCCTTGCTGTTGTGCTGATCCTCTGGTTTCAAACCTTTCAAAATCATTAGAGATGAAACAAGTATAAATATCAGAAAAGTCTGTGTAAAGTCATAAAGAGTGTTAGCACGACAGCCAGGAACCTAGCGGCTGTAGAGTGAGACGTCAGCAATGCTTAGCCTCCACCTTTCATGTCATAAATATCACTTGGTCAAATATCTGATCTGGCCAAATAAAGTATGATATGCTGTAGTGGTGCATCTGACTCACCTTATATTTGTGGTAATCTTGATAGTAATCTTAACAAACACGTGTCTAAAACAAGACCCTGTGCATAAAGTATCTACATCAGACCATTAGCAACAAGTAAGTCTCAAAGCCAAAAAACTAAGGCTATAAAATATAAAACAATATAAGGGAAAACTAATCCAGGAAATATAATTGGGTAGATGAAAATACAATTTAGGCAAGGCAAAATCTCATCATGATTTGTCAATAACACAACTAGAGCTGCTACTAGAGATACAAGTACATTGTTTGGAGAATTACTTTCCCATAATATAAACAGCTCATCAGCAGTTATCAAATTTGAATAACTCTGGGAATCCTTTTAACATGACCTTGTCAGGAAACAAATATGGGCAAGGCAATACTTATGAAAACATTTTACATTCAGGGTCTGCGTTGATGAAATTTGGGCTTTATAAAAATGTATAATTTACTGAAGGTTGCATTTGACCTGCTTTAAGCCATCTGGCATTCCTTTAAGAATGCAAAACTCACTTGAAGCGAACAAATGCCCATCAGCACAGGGCCTTATGATGAACTAAATTCAGCAAGATCTGCTTGCATTCCTGCTTGATTCTTTGATGTTTGGGGGTCAAAGCTGAAAAGAAAAGTAATAGCAAATTTTATTTCTTCCCATCAGCATCATGTCCAACAATATACTTAAAGTGACACTAACGTTTTTGTCCATGGAGCTGGCTACCATCCATTCAATAGTTGCCTCAACCTAACTTCTCCATGATTTTAAAAAGAAAAAGCTGATGTTCTAGAAGTGTATGGAGCGTTTTTGTTTCTGTGTTTCTAACAATTATCAGAAACAATTGGAGTACTGTCCGCGATACATTTTTTATTTGCACTAACAAACAATTTTAAGGACAAGCTTTCGGGGAGTGTCCCCTTCTTCAGGTCAAAGCAGTCAACTGCTTTGACTTGAAGAAGGGGACACTCCCCGAAAGCTTGTCCTTAAAATTGTTTGTTAGTGCAAATAAAAAAAGTATCATGGACAGTACTCAATTGTTTCTGTCGCAAGTGCACTAATATGGCTACAATCACCTCTAACAATTATCAGGAAGTCTATTGAAGTCTGCCTACCCCCCTTGACCAACAAGCTTCCCTTGTTTACCAATCAAATTTGGGTTTTTCATCACTTTCTGTAAGGTCTTGTCCCTTCTCTTTTTCTTCTGCCTATATATCCTTATAGGTATACACACTTCTGAAATGTTTACGAACTGTGTCTTATGTATTGCACTTATGAATGTGGATGATACGGTTTCAAAGTGGAACATGTTATCAAAACATGGTTACAGCTAGGCTTTGTTTGGCAAAATAGAATGGGTTATGACACCTACAGGAGATTAGGACACAGGCAAACCGAAACAGCCTCAAACTGACATTCTTCAGTTTTGCATCCCACAGTGGACATCAGTGAAAAGCTTTTATGGTAAGAATAAAACGTATTTTCTTTATTGTCCGTGGAAGGACACAGGGTTGTAGTATATTCTAGGACATGTGGTACATCCAAAATTAATCATGGAGAGCCCCAACAGAAGTGGAAAACGAATGCCACCACATCTGACTGATAAGCTGTAATATATTACATTTTTGGTGTTCAGTTTAATAGCTCTTAAAAACTGGTACTGTAAGAATGGTGTGCCTCAATTAACAAACTGGAGAATAACCAACCATTTTCCATGGCAAACTGGTGAAAAAACAAAGAAAAGGTCAACAGCAAAGTTGGGCAACAAGAAGGAAATGTTAACTAAAGTAAAGGCTTAATCTGTGTCTATCCAAACCTTGACATTTAGTGAAAGGAGACTGGGACAGACAAGGTATGTCCAGAAAAAAAAAAAAATCAGCTAATTCAGTCAACAGTAAAAAATGTTCTTAAGGCAGTGGTTTAAGCCTAATAAACCAGAGGAGGCTGACCATGGCGGTGTGGAAAGTGTGATGTGAGCGCTCTCCGCAAAGCAGCCACTGCACCTCGCTATGTGCCCGGAGATGCTGCCAAACAAACCCGTGGAGCCTTACCTGTGAGTGCGGTGGACTGAGAGGAGTCGGTGAGTGCGGAGGTACAGAGGTGGGATGGCCGGAGCGCTGAGTGTTAGCAGCAGCAGGACAGTGGTGGTGTGCTTCCGGAGCAGAGGGTTGCCTGGAGACCAGAGGACGGGGGGGCGACCACGTGACCTCCCGCTGGAAGCACGAGGGAGGAGGAGAAGCAGAATGGCAGTCCCAGGCAGAGGGAAACGCTGGTTCTCCCACTGACTACACGGGAACTGTGCTATAAGGAGCTGGAACCAGCTGGGTGAATCTCCCCCAAAGGAAAATGAGCAGCACAAGTGGAAAGAGGCTGTTTGAAATCACAGCCCACTGGAGAGCCTGAAGCCACCTCACATTGAGAAAACGGCAGGAGGGTGAGTGAGGCAGGCATAACTGCATAACTACATTGTGCTGCACAAAATGAACTGACATACAAGGGAAATTAAGGGGAGAGACCACCCAGAAGGACTAGTTGAAAAAGAGGACACAGTTATATAGTACGGGTCCCTAGAAGAGAGAGAACTTAACAGGGGGGAATTTAAAGGGACAATACGTGACAGTAAAATTAAGTAATCCCCCCGTAGAGCTTGGATAAGTGAAATAAGTCTCTGACGGCATGAAAAACAAAGTGGCCAAAGGAGGTGGGCCCAAGGTTCCCCAAACGGGTAAAAAGTATATACCCTCACAGGGGAATCTGACTCCGGAAAGACAACAAGGAATGAGTGAAAGGAGTGAGCTGGAAATCAGTATGGAAGATAGTCCTAGATTATCCCTGGGAACGGTCAACAGCAGTCAACAAAGGAAAGAAAGATTGGAGGTAGCAAAACAAGAAAAGGAATTACTAAAGCCAAATAAAAAAAGAAATAGCAGAAATGTTTAAAAAGTCTTGAAAAATCAATAAAACAAGAGATGGCAATAATACAGAAAGATCTGAGGCAAATGATATCTAGAGTGGAAGAAACGGAGGGAATAGTGAACAAACAAGCCTAATAAACCAAATCTTTGATGTTCAGAGAAAGGAGACTTAGACAAACAAGGCATTTCCAGAAAACAAAAATCAACTAAAACAGCTAAATGTTGATGAGTAACCCTTAATCTCAGGGAGAGGGAGGTCTACAGTCTCTCTCTCTCTCTCTCTCAGTAGATACAATGTATCTCAGCAGATACGTAACAGGGAGAACTAGAAGGGTAGTAACCCTAAAAATCATAAAGAGAAGAGGGGTAATCTACAACTTTAGTATGAAAAAAAGGGTAGGCAAAGGCAATAATAAATAACAGCAGAAACGAGCTGATAAAAGGCAGTCATCTCAGAAAGCTGAGGAGAAGACCAGTCATCTCACACCTAAAAGCATCTTAGGGGCATGATACCCAGAGTGTAAATATGCCTGACCATCAAACATATGATACTCAGAATGATAAAAAGTGAAGCGTGTGGGGGGGGGGGGGGGAATAGACTAGTATTAACAACCAGGAATTTTACCCTGATAGTAAGAGAAAAAGAACTTCAAGAAGCTTTCCACAAAAGACCACCACTTGGCCAAATACTAGCTACTGTATATGGGTTCCCTGTTACAGACGCTTCACAGCAGGATAATAGAGTATCCTGCCTGCTGACCATTCAGGTAAGGATTTGAGTGATGAATACTTCTTGCAAAGAAGCACACCCACCGACTGAACCATCACTCATTAAAATGGGGGCCTACAAGTGGAGTACAAAGTCAATATCTTGAGGTTAGGTAGAAAGAAACAGAGTGGGCACAAATGACACACTTAGATTATTCAGACCAGATACAGCAGATACAGAAGGAATGGACACACAGAGTTTGTAAGAGTATAAATCCATATTAAAAATCCCCTCAGGAATGAGAATAATTTTGGCCCTGGCCCATATGACATTTAGTAACATGGTCAATATTAACAGCTTGGTGCTTGTCCAAAATGCCAGATTCTCCAAACAAAAGAAGAAAAAAAGGTTTAAGAGAACAAAAAAGCGCAGGAAAACTATGTGAAATATAATTTCGCAACAATTCCACAACACACAAAGGGTAGAAAAAGACTGTACTATACCTAAGGGAATGGATGAGTATCTACAAGTATTGTAAAGAAAGAGAATTGTAGTTCAACACAAAGCATGAGAAGCTAGGAAAATGACCCTTTTAGTGGAAACCTAATGTGACCCTGTAAGTGGAGATATCCTGAGTGTTCCCAAATGGGCATGCCAGGAAAAGGCACCAGGGTGCTCAACAAAGTAATTACTGTGATTTGGTCCCAGATCTTATGCAGGACACTGAAGGTTTCTACCAAGTTAAGGAACTAGCAAGAATCAATCCCTGTTGATCTTCCAGGCCGCAAAATCCCTTAGGACAGGGAAAGAGTGTGCAACCATCTGAGATAAAGAAAAGCTCCCCTGTGAAGCAGAGTACAAACTGGAATGGGATACTATTCTTACAGATAGTGTACTACTAGAGTAGGGTGAGGAGATATAAGGGTTCAGACTACCAAAAAAAAAAATGTGGAAAGCTGAACAAAGAGGTGCAGTTACATGCGAAAGGGCATAGAAAGCAGTTACCCAATACAACAGTCGAGAACTGATGCTACATGACCCTAACGACCGTGCAATATAAACAAACATAAGTACAAAAAGTGGAGGCATACTTTTATGCTGAAAGCTGAGCAGATGAGGAGAAGGACTTCTGTCCTTGTGCATCTGGAATGGGAGGTAGACTCTGATGATATAGATGTACAATGGGGTACTTCAGCTTGATCCCAAGATCTCCAACAATGAGGCACATGCACAGTGAAAAAAACCCAAAGGCATCAGGAATAACAGTGTCCTGGGCAGAACCAAAAAAGAGACACTACCTTTAAAGGGCAAGTAAATCAACAGCTCCTTAAGTGTATACTCAGCATGCCAGAGTGTCCTATGTATTTGGGCATAAAAAGCATACAAGTACAAGCTTAGGTGTCTGCATGAGACCATCGCAGCTGATCTGCAGGGCTCCAGTTATTTGTTCTAGACACTCCAGGATATGAGTGTTTGTCCAAGAGAAGGAGGGTTCTCTTGAATATATTTAACCTACTGAGACAAGGATTCACAAATCTAAGTAACCACCAATTGGGGATGGAGAGTTACTCCAGATAACTCTGAGGCCTAAGTAGGGAATCTAAATGTCAGTCAGTGAAATCCCTGAAGGTAAAAACATCATCAACCTGTTTGTTAAGATTTTGCAACAGAAGAGTCCATGGCTTCCCTTTTTTTTCCCTTTGAAAGAAAAAAAAAAAAAAAAAAAACAAAAAAAAAACTTCTTGACATTGTTAGGTGGGAGCCATGATTGGTCTGGTTGTTTCCAATCCTCACAGAGGAAAGTTTTGCTTACTAAATGTATTACGGAGCTCTTTGCAGCTATAAGAGCTCTAAAAGACCCTATTGCCTGGGACATAAAGCTAATCCTCTAACTGCAGAGTCGCATACATTGCATCAATCAGGTTATCAAGAACTCATTGCAATTCCTGAATCACAAGAACCTTAGGGAAACAAAGGGTCTTTAAAAGTGGGCTGTGAAGGCTCTGCATCTAGGATAGTAATAGGAGCATTTTACCCACTTAGACATGGAGGTCCAGTAGGATCAGAACTTGGTTCTGTCACTGATGGTGCCAGAGGATTAAATGTGTACAGACTGATAAGATAAAAAAAAACCTCTGAAGTGGCTATTCCATGACACTCTCCATGGACCTGGAAAGTGCTCTGCAGCTAAGGGACAGAGGTCTGAAAAGCACCACCACACACAGCCAGTGTCAGAAAGGCATCATGGAGGCTAGCCCCGCAATCTTTAGTCCAGCAAGGCCTGGGTACAGCCTCCAAAGCCGTTTCTGGGGATACACTGATCTGGATAGTTGCTTTTCAGAAATCAGCCCAAGCAGCATTCTCAAAGTTTTATTTAAAGACACCAGATATAAATGTATTTACGGAGTACAGAGCATGTTGATTGATAGAAGAATAAAATTAAAATTCTAGTAAAAAATTAGAATGTGTTTTACGGTTTTGTTTTTTTTTTTTGAAGGAAAGGCATCTAACCAGTCGCATGAGAGTTGGAGGCAGTGCTGGTTCAAAGTATCACTAATTACTTTTTACACCTATCTCTTCCCCATGGGACCAGTACTTTGTTGTTTTTCTAGATGCACTGTAAGGCTTGCTGTGATGTCAGACAAGGCCCCCTCCACACTTGGAACACAGCAGCTTGGCAACATCTAGCAAGGAGATAGCCTGCCTTGACAGTCATGCTGTTCTCTGGTTCCCAGCACTTCCCTGTGGCAAAGAGCAGCATTAAGTATACAAACAGAGGTGAGCTGGAAACAAAGTAAGGCTGTCAAAGCAGCCTATCTCCTCCATTTCCTCATCAGCTGTGATGTCAGGAGGAAGGGGGCTGTCTGACATCACAGTTAGCCTTACAACACACCTACAATAATACAGTATAACAAAGTACACATAGAGGAAGTGGTAGGTGTAACGCCATTTAAAAGTGTTATTTCTTTAAAGCTTCTGTTTGCTAGTGTCCCAACCCCCTATAACCACATATCCAAAAATCTACTACATTTCTGTGTCACTCAATGGACAATAAAAAAAAAAAGTAATTTTTTTTTAATCAGCCAGTTATGCTTGTTTATTACTATTGTTTGTTGGTTACAATATGTAAAATACGCTTCAGCAATTAAAAATTAGAAATTGCAAACTACCTGTTGCAACTTATTAAAACGATGAATCTCATCCACAAAGAGGATAGTTTTTCTTTTGAAGAGTTTAGTCTCATTTTGGGCTTGCTTGATGACCTCTCGTACATCATTGGTAGAAGCACTTGTGGCAGACAGAGTTACAAAGCGTGTATTGTTTTTGTTGGTATTTTTAGCAATTATGTGAGCCAATGTTGTCTGGAAAGCAAAAGAAAATGGTTTTAACAGACAAATACAACACCTAGGAAAAGTTTGTGTAAATGCACCTATAACAGGTGGCCAAACTAAAGTAATGTATTTCACAAACTAGAAGACAAATCTAACAGGTCAACATGAAGCAAAAGACACGACACTGCAGTTTCAGATTATACAGCTCTCTAACCTACAGTTTCTTCTGTAAAATATGTAAATTGGTAACACTGAGACCAAAGTCATCTAGGATAAGAAGTGAATGTAAACATACACTGTGTAACCACTTTGGTTATAGAGCAGGTTAGAACGTAGTAAAGTTGTTATAAGATTTCTTAAAGTGGTATTAAACCTTACAAGCAAACATTTATTAATATATTTATTATATCGCAGCTAACCATTTCTTAGATGCGATTCATTTTTAGGCTCTCTTTCTTCTACTTTCACCTGGTGATCCTGCCAGTACATCTTTTTTCAAAAGTACAAGCTCTCCAGCAGAATAGGACAGTTACAGAGATGAGACAAACTATTTAGCACTAGCAGGGGTGCTTACAATGATCAGCTTTTATTTATGTAAAACCTTTATCCTAAAAGGAAAAAAATATGTTTGCTGTAATTGCTTCCAAAGTATTAGCTGGATTTTGGCTTCAATTTGTTAGTTTATAGAAATTTGCTAGTACATCTAACACTCCCCTCCCCCCAGACTGACAATGCTGCTGTCCAAAGGTGGCCCTGTGCTCCTTCATCCAGAGTGGGTGCACTCTAATACAGATGTGTTACTAGCCAGACCACCAGGTGAAGAGAGGGAAAGAAGCCTAAAAAAAAAAGAAAACTGAATCAGCCACCACATTTAATGATTGGTGAGCTGCAATATATTAAATGTTTTTGGTTTGGGTGAGGGCATACAGTACAGCTACAATACAATCTAATACAGGGGGAATGAGAGGACCCTGCTTGTTAGAGCTTACAATCTAAAAAGGGAGGGTCAAGTGATAGAAAAGGTGATAACTGTGAGGGATGAGCTGATGGGGAAAATAAAAGAACAGTTAGGTGAAGGCAGAACAGGCTTCACTGAAGAGAAACGTTTTCAGGGGTCGCCTAAAACTGGACAGAGTAGGAGATTGTCGGGCAGATTAGAGTAGTGAATTCCATAGGATGGGAGAGGCTCAGGAGAAGTCCTGGAGGCGAGTATTGGAGAAGGTGACAAAGGAACTAGAGAGCAGGAGGTCTTTGGAGGAACAAAGAGCAATTTGGTTGATATTTTGAGACTAGGGCCGAGTTTTGGATGGCTTTGTTGCTGGTAGTATTTTGAGCTTAATTTGTTGGGTGAGTGGCAGCCAATGCAGGGATTGGCAGAGAGGGGTGGCAGACACTGAATGGCTGATAAAGGTGGATGAGCCTGGCAGCAGCATTCATGATGGACTGGAGGGGGAATAGCCTATGTAAAGGTAAGCTAATGAGTTGAAGTAGTCAAGGCAAGAGATTACCTGGGAGTGAATTTGGATCTTTGTGGTGTCATTGGTTAGGAAGCAGCATATTTTGGAAATGTTGCAGAGGTTGAGATGGCAAGTTTTGGAAAGTGATTGAATGTGGGGCCGAAAGGAGTTGAGTCCATGATTACACCTAGCACCCTGGCATATGGGGACAGGTTGATGGTTTTGCCATTGATCTTGACAGAGAAGTCAGGTGTAGGGGCACATGGGGGAGGAAATATTAAGAGCTTGGTTTTGGATAGACTGAGTTTGAGGAAGTGTTGTGATATGTCGGTCAGTAAGTTAGTGATGCGTGAAGAGAGTGATCTTGTGAGCTGAGGGGTAGAGAGGACAGATTTGGGTGTCGTCAGTGTAGAACTGATATTGAAAGCTACGGGAGGCTATCAGCTGACCCAGAAAGGAGGTGTAGATCAAGAATAGGAAATGTCCAAGAACAGAACCTTGGGGGACTCCAACAGAGAAAGGAAGAGAAGAGGAGGAAGTCGAATTGTGACATTCTGAGTGACACAGTAGGATAGGTATGATGAGAACCAACAAAGAGCACAGTCACAGATACCAAAGGAATAATGTTTTTTTTGAGGAGGAGGTGGTCAACCATATCAAAAGGCAGCCAAAAGGTCCAGAAGTAGGAGTACAGAAGAGTGTCCATTGGTTTTAGCGGTTAGTAAATAGTTTGTGAGTTTTACGAGAGCAGTTTCTGTGGAGTGTTGAGGGCAAAATCCAAACTTAGTTGACATTTTTGAAGGGATGTGCATGCAGTAAGCATTTCCATATTTCTGCTTTTAAACTGCATATTATGGTACTTTATTATGGCAAAAATAGTTAGAGTTTAGCGGGAAAAAATCAGCACAAGGGACATTACTTACTATCAATGTAATGTGTCCCTTATGCTGCTGGCTCTTGGTTTATTTGAAATCAAGTCAGGCAACGTGTCATATGCACTCATCTAAAGCCCTTTCCGCCCACCTCCTACATTTACAGAATCTGTGCAATAGCTTCCATGAAATGAAAAAAATGATCTACGAATGGAGGATGTGGAGCTTTCGCTCATCCACTCATCCTTGATTTAAAGATCGTTCTTGATTCATAGAATCTACAGTACAGCTTCTATGAATGGAGTATGTGGGTGGAAAGGGCAGGCATAGAGGGCAATTTTGAGGAGTGCATATAATAGGTTCCTCAGCTCCATTAACCCAAGTTGCACTGGAAGACTGCGGCGGCAGGGTATCAGTGGAGAAAGATTTCAAATAAGAGGCCTTTCACACTGGTATCATCAGTTCAGTTTTGCTTACAAAAACCTGATGAATACCGATTCAGATTACATTAGTTTGCACATCCTTCTTCAGTGCAGTTCAAGCTGTATTGAACCCAAAAGAATATGTAAACCCAACATACCTAAAAAGGCAAACTTTTTTTTTTCTTGGATAGAGTGGAGAGGAATTAGAACATCTGTCCGTTTTTTATTGCTGTCTGTGCCCCAGTTCATTTGTCCTGTTTATCATTATCATTGAAAGTGAACGCAAAAAGAAAATCCCAAATTTTGGGTTGTTCCTAGAAAAATAATAGAGGGGATATCATCAAATGGGGACACTAGTTCTGGCGAGCTGGGGGTCCCCAAGGAATTGCCTTAATTTGCAGTGATTTCCTCTCACTTCCTGTTTGGCTATGGGACAGGAAGTGAAGGCAAATCTCTGAAATGGGACACAGATGGCGGAAAAAAAAAAAAATCTAACGGGTTATAACCTTCCCTTGCTCTATCCAAAATTAAAAAAAAGTTTTACCTATAGTTCTACTTTAATGTTCCTAATGTGCCTGCTGTACCATGCACTTGTATAAGAAAGAATCCTGTTCTCATTGCATTTCTTCCTTTGTGTTAAATCCCTGATGTTCCTGCCAGTCCCTCCACTTTCCTATTAAAACGAACCACACTAAGCAGGAGAGAACAGCATGGTCAATTCTCTATCTGTGCTAGGAACTAAGGCTGCTCTCCTCCAATGATCAGACTTGTCCTGTCCAAAGCGTGGTACACCTATTTTTGGGCAATTTCTCCCATTCTTCTTTGCAGTACCTCTCAAGCTCCATCATGTTGGATGGGGAGCATCGGTGCACAACCATTTTCAGATCTCTCCAGAGATGTTCAATCGTGTTCAATTCTGGGCCACTCCAGGACATTTACAGAGTTGGCCCGTAGCCACTCCTTTGTTATGTGGGCTGTGCGCTTAGGGTCGTTGTCCTGTTGAAAGATGAACCATCACCCCAATCTAAGGTCCAGAGCGCTCTGGAACAGGTTTTCATCAAGGATGTCTCTGTACATTGCTGCATTCATCTTTTCTTTGATCCTTACTAGTCTCCAAGTTCCTGCCGCTGAAAATATCCCCACAGTATGATGGTACCACCACCATGCTTCACTGTAGGGATTTTATTGGCCAGGTGGTGAGCAGTGCCTGGTTTCCTCCAGACATGACGCTTGGAATTCAAGCCAAAGAGTTCAATCTTTGTTTCAAAAGACCAGAGAGTTTTTTCTCATGGTCTGAGAGCCCCTCAGGTGCCTTTTGGCAAACTCTAGGCGTGCTTCCATTTTCATTTTACGGAGGAGTGCCTTCCGTCTGGCCACTCTACTATACAGGCCTGATTGGTGGACTACTGCAGAGCTGGTTGTTCTTCTGGAAGGTTCTCCTCTCTCCACGGAGAAACGCTGGAGCTCTTTCAGAGTGACCTCCCTAGCTAAGGCCCTTCTCCCTCGCTCATTTTGGCCGGGTGGCCCGCTCTAGAAAGATTCCTGGTGATTCCAGACTTCTTCCATTTATGGATGATGGAGGCCACTGTGCAAATTGGGACCTTCAAAGCTACAGAAATTTTTTCTGTACCTTGATACAATCCTGTCTCGGAGGTCTACAGACAATTCCGTGGTCTTCATGGCTTGGTTTGTGCTCAAACATGCACTGTTAACTGTGGGACCTTATATAGACAGGTTTATGCCTTTCCTAATCATGTCCCATCACCTAGATTTCCCACAGGTGGACTCCAATCAAGTTGTAGAAACATCTCAAGGATGATCAGTGGGAACAGGATGCACCAGAGCTCAATTTTGAGTGTCATGGCAAAGCTGTGAATATTTATGTACATGTGGGGTTTTTTATTTTTAATAAACTGCAAAATTAACTTCTTTCACGTTGTTGTCATGAGGTATTGACAATATTGAGGAAAAAAAATTATTGAATCCATTTTGGAATAAAGCTGTAACACAACAAAATGTGGCAAAAGTTAAGCGCTGTGAATACTTTCAGGATGCACTGTATCTATACATAAATGCTTTGCCTTTCATTTCTACTTTAAACTGAATGGACCGATTACAAGGTGAGGGTTTACAATAACGTTAAAGCGGAGCTCCACTCAAAAGCGGAAGCTCCGCTTATTTGCCTCCACTGCCATGTTTGGCACCTTTTGGGGGGGGGGGGGGGGGGAGTGGGTACCTACTTTTAATAAACACAAAAACAGTTGGAATGCCACTTTAATTATATTGCAGTTTACCAATTCTTAAATGTGATTGCTGAGGATTTCTTTTTTAGACTTTCTTCTATTTTCATCTGGAGATCCAGCCAGTAAGTCTGTTTTTCAAAAGAACAAGCTGTCTTGCAGATGTATCAGTTACAGGGAAGAGACAAACCTATTACCAGTGACTGGGGTGCTTACAATGATCAGCTTTTATTTATTCATATAAAACCTTTATCCCAAAAAGGAACAAAACTGTTTGCTGTAACTGCTTATAAAGTATTAGGTGGAGTTTGGCTTCAATTCAATAGCATATTTTAATCTGCTAGCGCAGTGATCTCCAAACTGGGGCCAAACATAGCCCTTTGCTTGCTTTTATTATACAGCCCATGGGGCACTATTTCATCTGATATAAATAATGGGGCACTGTTCCTCTGGCTGACACCAACGGTGGGGCACTGTTCCTCTGGCTGACACCAACGGTGGGGCACTGTTCCTCTGGCTGACACCAACGGTGGGGCACTGTTCCTCTGGCTGACACCAACGGTGGGGCACTGTTCCTCTGGCTGACACCAACGGTGGGGCACTGTTCCTCTGGCTGACACCAACGGTGGGGCACTGTTCCTCTCGCTGACACCAACGGTGGGGCACTGTTCCTCTCGCTGACACCAACGGTGGGGCACTGTTCCTCTCGCTGACACCAACGGTGGGGCACTGTTCCTCTCGCTGACACCAACGGTGGGGCACTGTGCCTCTCGCTGACACCAACAGTGGGGAAAAATTCCTCCTGCTGACACCAATGATGTGGCACGATTCCTCCCACTGGCACCAACGATTTGGCACTATTCCTCCCCGACATCAACAATGGGGCATCGTTTTTTCCTCACTGACGTCAGGACCTTTTTTGCTCCCAATACACAGTCTGGTCCCCCTAAAGTCTGAAGAACAGTAAACTGGCCTTTTGTTTAGAAAGTTTGGAGACCCCTGTGCTAGCACATCTAACACTTCCCCCCCCCCACCCCCAGACTGACAATACTACTGTTCAAAGGTTCCCCCTGTGCTCCTTTATCCAGAGTGGGGGCACTCTAATATAGGTAGTGTGTTACTGCTCTAATTATCAGGTGAAAATAGACAAAATAGAAAACATAGAAAGAAAATCAATGCAGCCACTGCATCTAAGAATTAGTCTGCTACAATACATTACATTTTTGGTTTTGGGTTTAACACTGCTTTCAGTTTACACCAGTTTGCCCATCAGTTCACTTTACATTAGTTTTCATCCCTTGTCTGCGTAATTTTTTTAGTAGTTGAAGAAACAAATCATAGGTAACAAAAGTAAACCAAAAAATTGTTTCTTGCCTAAGATCGGACATAACTGGAATGGTCATAAACAGACGGCATCCGTTTACATCCATTAAGGTCTGTATAAAAGTATGAAATGGTTAGAAAAACAAACTTGAATGGACAGAGATATAGGCAAACCCAAAGATATGAATTTCTGTCTGTTTTTCATTCAAAAAAGAGAGACATGACAAATAAACAGAGCAGCCTAAAGCAGCACAAGGGAGACATCGCACTGATAGTAAGTGATGTCCCTTGTGCTGATTTTTTTTTTTCTAACTAAACTTAGGCTTAAACTTTGACCAGACAATTTTATATTGCTCCGCTGTGAATCCATATTGCAGAGTCACTAAACTCTAAATTCCATATACTGATTGAGTAAAAGGAATAACACAATAAAAACAAGTATATAAATAAGAAGGGATTAGCCAGTCAAAAAAGGAAACCTGGATGTCCCATCCTAAATAAAATATCTAAGGACATGGCGTGCAATAAACACTTGCAGAGTATCACAGACACTGCCAGATCATGGCTCACACCTATTCTAGTTTCTCAATCTGTCTGGGCTGACTTGTTCCTCTAGGAACATTTATTTGAAGGACCACTCCTGCGAATGTTTAATGATCATGCCTCTTATGATATAGGAATATGCACACGCTTTAGGTGAACAGACACAGCTAATTCAGTTTTACAATGTTGATAGGATAAGTGCTGTAGATTGGTTTTTAAAAAACTATTAAGAAAGTACAATACAATTTGTTACCACTGCTTGCATTTTAAGTTTAAAAACCAGGAAAAATATAAATAATGTTTCTTTAATTGAGTTTGGGCCTGCCCTCCTACTTGGTAAGCCTTCTTTTTAGTCATCGAGGCTGTTGTCCACCTGGGTGCCAACATGAAGTCTGAAAGGCAGGCAGGGGCAGGTCCCAGCTCACCTTCTGAGCCAACTAATTGATCAGTGAGGCGGACTATTACATTAAAGTGATTGCAAATGTTTTTGTTTTGTTTTTTATTTACATAACAACCAGGCTTATACTTTCCTGCTCTGTACAATGGAATTCCACATGGCCTCTCTTTCTCAAGTCTCCCCCCTCGCCAGTGCTTCTGGTTCCTCCTCTCAGGTGAGTACCCCCATAGGAAGCTGCTTCCTGTGGGGGCCCTCATGCGGGTTTGTTCTCAGTCCGTGCTGTCTGTGTTCATAGACAGACAGCGAGACTTGGCCCCACCCGCTGCTTTCTCATCACTGGCTTTGACAGCGGTGCCAGCCAATGGCTCCCACTGTCCCAGCAAAGCCTGTGAAACCAGTATATGATGGGAGAGAAGACCAGCAGATGAGCACAGCAATGAATCGAAAGAGGGCCCAGGTTAGTAAAATGTGAGGTGAGGGGGCGATACTGATGCCCAAACATTTTTTACCTTAATGCAAGGAATGCACTAAGGTAAAACTGTTTAGGCGTTATAACTACTTAAAATACCAGTTCTACTTTGATGGGGATTTTTAGGCAAGTATCTTATACACATATATCATAAAATCACATCTACTTACAGTTGTGTCCAAAATTATTCAACCCCCAATGCTGTAAAGGGGTTTAGGGACTATAGTGTACATTTGGAATTGTATTCAGAATCAAATCCTACAAGGACGTTGTAACTACCCAAATGCAACTAAAATGACATCAATTGTTTATGTAATACAGTAGTAAATGGTTCTTATGTGGTTTCTTCATTGCCACAATTATTCAACCCCTTAAAGACTACCACTCTGAAGAACAGAGGTTCATACAGGTGCTTTCCATCAGGTATTGAAAACACCTGTGGATGTCACCGAGCAGCAATCAAGCATAATAAGCACCAATTAGGCAGCTTTAAAATGACTGTGATACTCAGCTCCTTCTAGACATTTACTGGTGTGGTTACAAACATGGTGAAGGCAAGAGAATGGTCCAGGAAGACAAGAGAAGAGGTGATTTCTCTTCACAGGAAGGGCAATGGCTATAAGAAGATTGCAAAGATGTTAAACATACCAAGAGACACCTTAGGAAGCATCATTCGCAAATTCAAGGCAAAGGGCACTGTTGAAACGCTACCTGGTCGTGGCAGAAAGAAGATGCTGACTTCGACTGCTGTGCGCTACCTGAAGCGTAGAGTGGAGAGAAGTCCCCGTGTGACTGCTGAGGAACTGAGAAAAGATTTGTCAGATGTGGGTACAGAAGTTTCAGCCCAGACAATAAGACGCACACTGCGTAATGAAGGCCTCCGTGCCAGAACTCCCAGGCGTACCCCCTTGCTGTCTCCAAAGAATAAGAAGAGTCGACTGCAGTATGCCAAAAGCCATGTGGACAAACCACAAAAGTTGTGGGATAGTGTTCTGTGGACTGATGAAACAAAATTAGAACTGTTTGGGCCCATGGATCAACGCTATGTTTGGAGGAGGAAGAACAAGGCCTATGATGAAAAGAACACCTTGCCTACTGTGAAGCATGGTGGAGGGTCAATCATGCTTTGGGGCTGTTTTGCTTCTGCAGGTACAGGGAAGCTTCAGCGTGTGCAAGGTACCATGAATTCTCTTCAGTACCAGGAGATATTGGATGGAAACGTGATGCAGTCCGTCACACACCTGAGGCTTGGGAGACGTTGGACCTTTCAACAGGACAATGATCCCAAGCATACCTCCAAGTCCACTAGAGCATGGTTGCAGAGGAAAGGCTGGAACATTTTGGAGTGGCCATCGCAGTCACCAGACTTAAATCCGATTGAGAACCTCTGGTGGGACTTAAAGAAAGCAGTTGCAGTGCGCAAGCCTAAGAATGTGACTGAACTGGAGGCCTTTGCCCATGAAGAATGGGCGAAGATACCCGTAGATCGCTGCAAGACACTTGTGTCAAGCTATGCTTCACGTTTAAAAGCTGTTATAACTGTAAAAGGATGCTGTACTAAGTACTAAGATTGAATGTCACTTGGGGGTTGAATAAAACTGATAATGCTGTGAGCACAGAAAAGACATTTGTGGTTATTTCATTATAACTGTTATGTTATATTTGTCTGACCTACAAGTGCCTCTTTAATGTAAATGTAAGCAAGATGACTGAATGATCAAAAGCAATGTCAAACTGGCCAAAACACTCAATTTCAGTGGGGGTTGAATAATTTTGGCCACAACTGTATGTACACTTCAAAACATATATAGTAATTATTACATAAAACCACATAACAGCTGATACATCATGTGCAAATGATACCAATGTGCTCTTACAGAACACCCATAAATTCCAACATGGGGAACTTCATATCAATTTTCTAGTGCTTGACTTGTCTGTAACAATCCACAATGCATTTCTTCTTCAGGGATTTGCAGGGTATATCATATTATACACTGAATATATCAACCAGATTGTAAAAAGACAAGACATTGAGACCCTCTCTGTTCCACGCCACCAGCGGCCGGGGGAGACTGCCCATAACAGCAACACGCACACAAAGAGGCCACAGGAGAAAGGAAGTCCTTTCAGTGTGTTTGGTTCATGTCTCCTCCACCACTCATAGCCAGATAATGATTTTATGATTTCCATCTAAAAGTCCAATGGAAGCAGTATTGGTAGTATTTAAATTATGTGATAGAAATGTTGGCGAACACAAGTGTGTAGACATCACTAATTTTTCAGTTTGGAGACTTACATTTAAAAATGGAAAGGGAAGTTTGGGAACATGGGAGGGGCAGGACCAAGCTCCACGTTTCCAGGAAAAAGGAATAATTGTACAGAACTTTAGCTGCGTTATTCAATTTAAGCCAGTTTTGAGTTCATCCTTTTTTACATCTTAATAACTGTTCAATTCTAAAATTGATAGTCAACTCCTACAGAAATGCACATGGATATCCTTTTTTTCTAATGTTTGCTCGGATTACGCAGTTGGCTCATCTATCTAGGTGATAAATTCCAATTCAAAAACCAAAGCAAAGGTTACCAGCACCACCAATACTTCTCATATCCGATCACTGTTAGGACATCGGATGAATGTCAAAACAACGCAGGAGCTCTATGCATGTCAAGGATGGAATTACGCCCAGTGCACGAAGTTTGTATGGGCCAAAATGCTAAACTGATACTATGGGCATCACTCTGCTCTAATATGATCTCTTCCCTGCCCTCTGAGCATTCTCCTGCACCTGTCTTTATTTATTCTAGGTTATGTGGCCCCCTGGGCCCTCTCTATCTGAGTTTTCTCAACCTCAAAAATGACACGACGAACCACAGGAATCTGAGGGTGGCTGGCGCAAAAGCAACACTGTGGGGTAGAAGCATTTCAAGGAATGTGCCAACAATAAATAAGCCTGCCTATCTGCTAAATGGCAAACAACATTAATCTCTCAACATGAGATGCTTTTCTGAAGAGACTTTGGGTCATCTTTCTGTACACATGCCCATGTTTAATTTTCTGTAATTAATACATGTACTAATATGGGTATATATTTACTAGCACACAATATAGGATTGTTACCCACGAGGAACCACCAACTATTTGTGCCATTAATTAAGGGTGGTTGCACATGTCCACAAACCACTAGAAAATGCTTAACCAAACGCAAGTCACATTTTCAGAGTCTGTGAACGCTGAATATGTACTGAAAGCACTTACATTTATTGCACTTTGGTGATCAGTGGAAACAGTGCACTGTGCTCAGCAAATGTTGCATCTGGTTTCAGAGTGATGGAATAACTGCTACTCAGCACATACATCCAACTGTATATACATTTGTATCTAAGGATCCTATTTTACCTTTAAAGTGTTACTAAACCCACCACAGTAAAGTCTGTATAGGCAGTAAAGCATGCTTGTTATACTCACTGTGGAACCTAAGGGGTTAATCCTCTGCATTGTGTAAAAAGGCTGTTTGATCTTGACTTCTCTGATTCTACCCTTCTTCCGTTGTCCCCCTCTTATCTCCTGATAAGATATATTGTGTGGAGACACTCTGCTCATTCTCAGTTTGGTGTGTATATCTAGAGAGGGTTTTTTTTCTTGGGAGAGTGCATGTGATCAGCACTGTCCAGAGCAGAAAGAACTCCTCCTACAAGCTTTAACCAGTGCTCTGCTGAACACTAATAGAGCTCACAAGACTGCTCTAGCTGCTGATGAAAAAAGGTATTTAGCAGTTTATATTTACTAAAATAGCTGCATTTCTACATTCTGTGTGCTGTGGGAGACCAGATATAGGGAATGCAGGGTCCTGGGTTTAGTAACACTTTAAATTCCCTCCCAACTCATCCTTGACTAATGGAGCTCTGTGTGAACTCAGCAGTACTAGTTCTTTAGTCATCCACTATTAGCCAGAGGGTAGAGACTAGGCAGCAAACTGTTCAGTTTGATTATACCTTCATTCTTCCTCAGCAGCTGCTCCTCTCCTCCTGCACTGTTGGAAACTTTGGATACTGAAACTAAGAGTATCAGCAGTCAGAAGTCAATAAGCTCTTGGTACTTACCTGCTGCACTGTTTTGCAGATGAGAATTCACTGCAGCAGTTGCCTGCTGGTGAGATACAGAAGCCACCATCAGAATGACAGGAATCTGCTGCAACAGTGTGGCTGGAGGAACCTGTAGGGACCTCTTTTGATCTAATCTATTGAAGCCATAATAATTACACTTTTCATTGTAATCATTTGTGGGAATCAAATTGCATCATGATTTTATGTTTCACAATCTATTAAAAGGCTTAGGATACTATACCACCACATTTACTGGCTCAGGACTGAGATTTTAGTTAAGCTGTGGGCACAGAAATATAAGAACTGCCACTTGACTAAATTTGTAGGTGCAGACTCCTAGGCCAGCACTTGGATCTCTGGGAAAGCAGGAAGATTAGAACAGGAACCCTCGGGTTATCCCTAATTTGTGATGGTATTTGGACAAAGTATTTGGATTTTTGACCGGCAACTTTTCTACGCCAAGGGATTCCCCCAGTTTCCTTGGACGGTGCCTAAACTGATTTGAGATTAAAGCTCCTCACCTGGAAGTATTTCTTCCAGTTATATAGTTATTTGAATATAATTTAGGATAAAGGATGGATCCAATGCATCTTCAGGGGCCTCCTTCATCAGGACGTAAAGATGGAGAATGCACAAAACACCAGAAGTATATTTAACAATATTTTGACAAGACAAGTGAAGAATCTGCCAGCAACTGGTTGGAGCAGCAGTTTTGGGCTTTTATCCTGGCGTGTAAGGTATGGTATGATGAGCTGCATCAGTTCAAAATTGCTTTGCTCTCTGAAGAGCGATCCACATTCAGACTGCTCTTCAGAGAACATTTGAGAGGTGGTGAGGAGGCATCGCCTCCTCGTAAACTGCTTTAACCCCTTCAACTCACACCTAGTGCGCCACACCTTTGTGCACTGCACGAGGTTCTGGGAAGCTTTCAGAGCGACCCCATTCATTTGAATGTGTCACACTTGGCAGGCACTATACCCACTGAAAGCACCAAGGCATCCAATTGCTGCAGCAGGCTCAAAATCAAAGCATTGTGGCTGTGGCATGTGTACATTTCCCGACACTAAAACTGCAGCTAAAGAGGGAGTGGTTGGTGAGGTGGTAAAAACACAGGGCAGCTGTGGGGTTTTATTTCCCTTCAGCCACTAGTGTGAATGAGTCCTTGAAGCAGACCTTCAGGAACTTTACAAATCTGCAGAATAAATTCCTACAATTTTTCAGGGAAAAGAAACAGGTTTGCTTCAACTCCCCCATTCCCAGCAGCATATACTTACCTTTCTTTTTGCCATGTGGTTCTGCCTTGTGGTTTTGCGAGGAAAAGGAAACACTCAGCATGTTTGGGTATGTAGGAGCATACAACTCACTCCATTTGACAATGCTGGGTAGCACTCACTCTGGCTCCCACAGACTGGCTATGTGCTCATGTGGTACACAGATTAGTCCTGTCATAAGAAGGTGCTCCTAACGACATCTCGTTATGTGTATAAAAGTCTGTCCACTGAATCTTTCTTGAGCACCACCATGGGCAAGACCAAAGAGCTCTCAAAGGAATTCAGGGACAAGATTGTAGCCCTGCCCAAGGCTGAAATGGGCTACAAGATCATCAGCAAGAAGCTTGGGAAGGAGACAACTATGGGAGCGATTAATCGTGTGGGAGGAGCTCTGCATGGCCACACGGTTTTCAAATTTGACAGAGAATACGGGGAGCCTTCTCTCCGTATAATCTACCAGAGGCTATGGGAACATGTTGCATGTTTCACCCTAAAAATGGGTGGAACATGTAACATGTTCCCAAAGGTGAACTTATCCTTTAAAAAGTGGACCTTTTTATTTTACCTTGCATGGGTACAGCACAACAGGACTTAAAATGGTTGTAAAGGCTGAAAGTTTTTCACCTTAATGCATACCCTGCCTTAAAGTGGTTGTAAAGTCTCAAGGTTTTTTAAAAACCTTCTGTGTGCATCAGTGCCCTCAGCCCCCTCAATACTTACCTGTGCCTCATCGTGATCAAGTGATGTTGTGGTCCCTCAAGGCTCTGTCCTTGGGCCCCTTCTCTTCATCTACACCTCCTCCCTTGGCCAACTCATACACTCTCACGGCTTTAACTACCACCTCTGTGCCGACAACACACAAATCTATCTCTCAACCCCCCACCTCACCCCCTCGGTCTCCGCCCGAATCACACACCTACTGAGCGACATATCAGATTGGATGTCGCTGCACTTCCTTAAACTGAACCTCTCCAAAACCGAGTTTGTCTTCCCCCCCAGCCCGGACACCACCCCCTATTGACTTCTCCATCACATCCAACAACGCCACCATCAAACCCGCCCTGCAGGCCAGAGTACTGGGTGTCATTCTGGACTCCAATCTATCCTTCCAGCCCCAAGTCCAATCTTTAACAAACTCGTGCAGACTCCACCTCCGCAACATCGCCAAAATCCGCACGTTCCTAACCCCAGAAACCACTAAACAGCTCATCCACTCCCTCATCATATCACGACTCGACTACTGCAACTCCCTCCTCACTGGCCTGCCTCGCCGCTGGCTATCCCCGCTTCAGTCGATCCTGAATACAGCTGCCAGACTCATTCACCTTTCCAACAGCTCCGTTTCCACCACCCCCCTCTGCCAATCCCTCCACTGGCTTCCGATTGCGCAACGGATCAAATTCAAAATCCTAACACTGACGTACAAAGCTGTCCACCATACTGCCCCGAACTACATCACCGACCTAATATCCAAGTACCGCCCAGCATGCACACTGCGCTCCTCACAAGACCTCCTTCTCTCTAGTTCCCTGGTCTCCTCCTCCCATGCCCGCCTCCAGGACTTCTCCAGGATGTCACCCATCCTCTGGAACTCCCTGCCCCAACCCATCAGATTATCACCTACTCTCCTCTCCTTTAGGCGCACCCTGAAAACCCATCTCTTCAGGGAAGCCTACCCCACCCCCTGCTAACCTGCCGACCTCCTCCACTCTTCCTACCACTCCATCCCCCACAGCTATCTCCTCCTGTACCACTATCCCCTCCCTCCTAGATTGTAAGCTCGAAAGAGCAGGGCCCTCAATCACCTCATGTTTTGCATTGTATTGGTATCGTTCTGTCACATGTTCTGTCCCCCTCTGTAATGTACAGCACTGAGCGAACTATTGGCGCTTTATAAATACTGTATAATAATAATAATAATAATAATGTGCATAGCTGTCCCGGGTCTCTGCCTCCTTATTGGCTAAGAAAGCAAGCGGGAGCCATTGGCTCCCGCTGCTGTCAATCACAGCCAGTCAGATAATGAGGAGAGAGAGGTAAAGGGGCCAAACCGCAGCTGTGTGTGTGAATGGACACATGGAACAGCGGGTGCCCTATAGCAGGCTGCTTGCTGTGGGGGCACCCAACAGGAGGGAGGAGCCAGGAGAGCCTGAGGGGGACCCGAGCAGAGGAGGAACAGGGCTGCTCTTTGCAAAACCACTGCACACAGTAAGTATAGTATGTTTGTTATTTTACCGGCAAAAAAAAAAAAAAATGAACCTTTAGAATCGCTTTACGGTAAAATACCATTCTATTGTCAGGCTTTCTATATTTGATAGTTACACGGCTGTCTGTGGCTTCAGTACTCTGACCTGGAATCAGAATGCAGAATCCAAGAAGTTAAAGCAATGTCTCAACTTCTAATTAGCGTACTTCAAGTTATTCAGACCAATTTACTACAAGAGTATAACATGCTCACTCTGCAAGAGAATTATCCCTTACCTTAGTGAATAGGGTGAAAATGTACTTGTTAAAGATTGCCCAATTACTTACAAGGAAAATTAAGAAAACAGGGTTTTAGCTTTCATGTTATATGACAGAAGTCAGCACAACTTGCACTTATTCACGGAGCGAAGTAAAAATATAAAATACTCCTATCAGCCACAATTATTTTTTTTCTTATTTTTTTTTTTTTGCTAAAGAACGTCAATAAATCCTGTCTGCAGAGAAATGATGGCTTTATTCGAAGGTGCAAATCTAACAGCTGTCATCCTTATCCTTACCTCAGTACACAATACCAGCCAAAGGCTCAGAGTGCCCTCTACAGTCTAAACCAAATAATGCATTTATAAATGGTTTTGCATTTTAAAATACCGTACCTATTCAAATACTACTTAGCGCTACTGAGAGTGCAATTTCATCCACATATATTTACATTTGATAGAACCATGAATATGCGTTCTATCAAAAGAAAATGTTCCATCATTTTGTGATGTTTCTACTGTTGAACTAAAGCCATCTTGACTTATTAGTAGAAAGTTTAGTAGGAGAGGGATACACTGTAAGACATCCTGACAGTTTCTGTCCTCCCTGGGAATATTCTCCCTGTTTATCCTGGTGACCATCATTAACTTTTCCAACTGTCACTGAAACAGGAAGTGAGGGGAAAACATCTAGTGGGGGAACTGCCTGCTATTGCAGCAATAGCTTAGTTCTGTTTAAATAGGGTACTGTGTTATAGAAAAGTGCTCTTATGGCTCATGTACACAGGCACTTTCCAGTAGGTGGCTTTTTATGCATCTGAATGCAGTAGTATAATAGCCAGTGGCATTCAATGGAATACAAAAAAAAAAAAAAAAAAAAAAAAAGCTTTTTCACATTTTTTATGCTGTATACCTGTAAACATTTGTGGTAATATTTACATATGTATAGCATAGAGAGCAAATTAACTCTATTGGAGACGTGCCACCTAGCAATGAGGAAGGCAGTAGGGGCCAGAGGTGCCTAGAATCCTTTATTGCTAGAAGGCAGGTGGCACTATTGTCTGCAGCTGACATGTTAAAAGTGGGGAATCACTATATTGATATATCAAGGCCTGAATGGCTCATGCAGTGCCCAATTATGCACAGAATGACCAGTCTTCCATTGCGCAGATAACAACGAATGACTCCTTCATTCAGGAGAACATGTAAACGGGACGCTGAGCCAGGATGGTTTAGGGTGCGGCGGTTCCCCATTAGGTCTGCTCAGACAGCTAAGCTGAGGAGCCATTTCAGCCTGTGTATAATTTGATTGACCAACAACATTATACAGTGCCTTGAAAAAGTATTCACACCTCTTAAAATTTTCCACATTGTGTCATGTTACAACTAAAAGCGTAAATGTATTTTATTGGGATTTTATGTGATAGACCAACACAAAGTGGCACATAATTGTGAAGTGGAAGGAAAATGATAAATGGTTTTGAAAATGTTTTTTCAAATAAATATCTGACAAGTGTGGCATATATTTGTATTCAGCCCCCTTTACTCGAATCTAGTGGAACCAACTGCCTTCAGAAGTCACCTAATTAGTAAATAGAGTCCACCTGTATGTAATTTAATCTCAGTATAAATACAGCTGTTCTGTGAAGCCCTCAGAGGCTTGTTAGAGAACATTATCATGAAGGCCAAGGAACACACCAGACAGGTCAGGGATAAAGTTGTGGAGAAATTTAAAGCAGGCTTCGGTTCTAAAAAAAAATCCCAAGCTTTGAACATCTCACAGAGAACTGTTCAATCCATCATCCGAAAAAGGAAAGAGTATGGCACAACTACAAACCTACCAAGACATGGATGTCCACCTAAACTGAGAAGTAGCCAAGAGGCCCATGGAAACTCTAGAGGAGCTGCAGAGATTCACAGCTCAGGTGGGAGAATCTGTCCACAGGACAACTATCAGTCGTCCACTCCACAAATCTTGCCTTTATGGAAGAGTGACAAAAAAAAAGCCACAGCAAACATGTGGAAAAAGGTGCTCTGGTCGGATGAGACCAAAACTGAACTTTTTGGCCTCAAAGCAAAACGCTGTACCCCGAACGCACCATCCCCACCGTGAAACATAGCAGTGGCAGCATCATGTTGTGGGGATGCTTTTCTTCACCAGGGACAGGGAAGCTGGTCAGAGTTGATGGGAAGATGGATGGAGCTAATCTTAGAAGAAAACCTGTTACAGTCTACAAAAGACTTGAGACTGGGGCGGAAGTTCACCTTCCAGCAGGACAGCGATCCTAAACATACAGCCAGAGCTACAATGGAAAGGTTTAGGTCAAAGGATATTAATGTGTTAGAATGGCCCAGTCAAAGTCCAGACCTAAATCCAATTGAGAATCTGTGGAAAATTGCTGTTCACAGACGCTCTCCATCCAATCAGAGCTTGAGTTATTTTGCAAAAAAGAATGGGCAACAATTTCCCTTTCTAGATGTGCAAAGCTGGTAGGGACATACCCAAAAAGACTTGCAGCTGTAACTGCAGCGAAAGGTGGTTCTACAAAGTATTGATTCAAGAGGGCTAAATACAAATACACGCCACACTTTTCACATATTTATAAAAATTTTGAAAACCCTTTATCATTTTGCTTTCACTTCACAATTATGTACCACTTTGTGTTGGTCCAGCACATACAATCCCAATGAAATACATTTAAGTTTTTGGTTGTAACATGACAAAATGTGGAAAATTTCAAAGGGGTAGGAATAATTTTTTCAATGCACTGTACACCGGCAGAAACGGCTCCTCCCACCAGCTAATGGGGAACTGCAACACCGAATCATGTATGTAAAGACCACTAGCTCTGCCCACACCACTGCTAGGATGCAGATGGCTCAAGCCACCTAGCATCCTTCTTAGCTAGAATGCAGGGAACTCAAATCACCTAGGGTTCTAGCCACCAACAGGACACATCTGCACTGTACAAATGTATGTAAACATGTACATGCAAACAGTGTATGTATTAGGAGATGTTAGTTGGCACTTTTAGGCACATTTTAGCAATGTATGAAAAGTTTAGTATGGGCATAGTTTCCTTCAGGCACGCTTTGAATGGTGTAGATTTCCATGAATGAGTGTACTTGGTCACTAGAAATTTTTAGGTAGGTGGTACATGTCAAAATAACATCCACATGAATGGCAGGACCTAAGATTTCCCAGAAGAACATTTCCCAATCCCATCACATTACCTTCTTCCCATACTGCATCCTGGTGCCATCTCTTCCCCAGGTAAGCGAGGCGCACACACCCGACCATCCACATGATGTAAAAGAAAATGTGATTCCTCATACCAGGCCACCTTCTTCCATTGCTCCATGGTCCAGTTCTGATGGTCCCATGTCCACTGTAGGAGCTTTTGACTGTCGACATTTGTCAGCGTGGGCAGCCTGACCGGTCTGCAGATAGGCAGTCTCATAAAAAAACTGCAATCCCCATTTTTTCTACTTTCAACATCAATTTCAGGGACAACATGTTTACTTGCTGCCTAATATATCTCTCCAGCTTTCATGCCATTGTAACAAGATAATCAATGTTATTCACATAACCTATCGGTGGTCATGAAGTTGTGGTTGATCAGTGTACAGGGATAAAGCAGAGTGCAGAGGCGATATATTGCCTCATCACCTGTCAAAACGCCTCTGAAAAGCCATCCACCGTGGAATGCTTTTCAGAGGGACGGCAAGGGCTTCTGCTGGTGTAAACTTATTCAGAGTATTGCCTGTCAGTCACAAAGAGGGTTTTGCATATTTGACTTAAAATATACATCCAAGTATAATATCTCCACAAATATATAGGTTTCATAGTTTACACATGTAATGATAATCTGATGTGTTTATACAAATGTCTGGGGCTTTTATAAACAAACAAAAACAAGGGCTTCATAGCAACCTAAACTTTTCATGTTTTTAACATTGCCCTGTCTATGTCCTTATCACCTCCCTGCCGGTCCCCAGCACTGCTGGAATAGTAGCGCCTGTTAAGCAGCCAAATCAAGCTCCGGTGTCCACTCCGCTAGGTCCCGTTCACACCTGGGTGTTGTGGGATTGCGACAGAATCACCGTGATTCTGCCTACAATCTCAGAACGCACTACAATTGCAAAACGCAAGTTCAGGTGTTATTTTTAATGGCACCAAAAACGTGGTGTGGTTTTGCTGCAATTGTTGCACGCTTTACTGGGCAGAAAATGTCATCATGTGAAGCTTGTTGCCCAAGAAGGAGCAGTAGTTTCTTTTAAGTGACAAGCTTCCCGAGATTTTCCGCAATTTACTGCAATTTACTGCACAGCAATTTACAGCTCATGAAGCTTATCGCCCCAAAAAAAAGCAGGAGCTTATTTTGGGCGATGATCTTCACGTGATGCGATATGCCGCATGGCAAACCCGCACCATGTTTTAGGTGCCATTGAAAATAATGGCACATGAACCTGCAATTTGTGATCACGGGCAGAATCGCAGCAATCCCAAAACACCCAGATGTGAATGGAAGCGCCCCATTCACACATACGCAATTCAAGATGCGTTTTCAAACTCACCGATTCACATTACAGGCTACATATTATCTCTTCCTACTGAGGCTGTTCACACAGATGCAATCCACATACATTGCATTTTGAGTGCCATTACAAAAAGGGTCCTTTTCAGTTTTTTTTACAAACTGCGAGTTTGTAGTGGTACGTTCCAGACTCGCAAGTGATTAGAGTGGCATGTGGACATAAGTGATCACAACCCCGATGAAGCCACGTGATTGGAGGCGTAACGCGTAGGGGAAGGGCTACGTCATCACTCGGAGAGGAGCTGCACAACACGATAGACTGCAGGTGTATGACTCAGAGGCCAGCAGAGGATTTCCAATGGGATATTGCGTTATTTAAACCTGTGTAATGTGAGTTTAATACTTGGATGGTGGGAATAAAATGTTTTAAAAGGTAAAGCACTATGTACTCTATTTCTTCCTGCATGCGGAGTAACACAAGGAGAGGAAAATTAAGAGGTCTGGGATAACAAAAGGAGTGTGTAATCCCTGAGGGGATAATCAGCCACCAGAGGATACATCCATTACTCCTAAAGGAAGGATCTCCCAATTTTACTAGCAAAAGTATATGTCCAGCAGGTTCCAGGGAAAGTGAACCGAAAGCGTGTATAGCCTAATTGCAGGTATCAAAGGAGGTGAGCGCACATCTTCACTATTTGAAGGATTCACAAAAGTCACAAATTGAAGAACAACAAGCACCAAGTCACTATATATAAACAATTGTTTATTCAATGGGACTATTATTTTGATGATGTTTGGATTCATACTAATCACTACTAGTTATTTAGGAGCATTTGGTTATTTTTGTTTATGGGGATCATTTAAATGCGTTTTAGTTGAGTGTTATTAGTTGTTTTATTATTTTTGTTATATTAAATGAGGGTATTATGAATATAAATGAAATTGAGGGTATTACTAAGTACATCATGTCACTCATGATTTATGAGCACTTGGTAAAATATTTTTTTAGAGGAGTATTTTCTGTGGAATTATTTTGATATTTATTTGGAGGAAATTGATTAGTTGAAATTATCTATTTAAATATTTTTGGTATTTATACACTTTTATTAGTTATTTGTATCATAATTTGAATTAATTTAATGGTAATAATTTAATTATTTATTGAGAAGTATTTAGGAGCGCAACATATATTTGTAGACATACAGTCATGGCCGAAATTGTTGGCACCCTTGATATTTCTCCAGGAAATCATGTATTTCTCACGAAACGTATTGCATTAACACATGTTTTGCTATACACATGTTTATTCCCTTTGTGTGTATTGGGGCAAAACAAAAAAAGGGAGGAAAGAAAGCAAATTCGACATAATGTCACACAAACCTCCAAAAATGGGCTGGACAAAAGTATTGGCACCCTTTCACAACTGCGGATAAATAAGAATGTTACAAGCATGTGATGCTCCTGTAAACTCACCTGGGGCAAGTAACAGGTGTGGGCAATATAGAAATCACACCTGAAAGCAGATAAAAAGGAGAGACGTTCACTTAACCTTTGCATTGTGTGTCTGTCTGTGCCACACTAAGCATGGACAACAGAAAGAGGAGACGAGAACTGTCTGAGGACCTGAGAACCAAAATTGTGGCAAAATATCAACAATCTCAAGGTTACAAGTCCATCTCCAGAGAACTAGATTTGCCTTTGTCCACAGTGCGCAACATTATCAAGAAGTTTGCAACCCATGGCACTGTAGCTAATCTCCCTGGTCGTGGACGGATGAGGAAAATTGATGAAAGATTGCAACGCAGAATAGTCCGGATGGTGGATAAGCAGCCCCAAACATGTTCCAAAGACATTCAAGCTGTCCTGCAGGCTCAGGGAGCATCAGTGTCAGCGCGAACTATCCGTCGACATTTAAATGAAATGAAACGCTATGGCAGGAGACCCAGGAGGACCCCACTGCTGACACAGAGACATAAAAAAGCAAGACTACAGTTTGCCAAAATGTACTTGAGTAAGCCAAAAGCCTTCTGGGAAAACGTCTTGTGGACAGATGAGACCAAGATAGAGCTTTTCGGTAAAGCACATCATTCTACTGTTTACCGAAAACGGAATGAGGCCTACAAAGAACAAAACACAGTACCTACGGTAAAATATGGTGGAGGTTCAATGATGTTTTGGGGTTGTTTTGCTGCCTCTGGCACTGGGTGCCTTGACTGTGTGCAAGGCATCATGAAATCTGAGGATTACCAAAGGATTTTGGGTCGCACTGTAGGGCCCAGTGTCAGAAAGCTGGGTTTGCGTCCAAGATCCTGGGTCTTCCAGCAGGACAATGACCCCAAACATACGTCAAAAAGCACTCAGAAATGGATGGCAAAGAAGCGCTGGAGAGTTCTGAAGTGGCCAGCAATGAGCCCAGATCTAAATCCCATTGAACACCTGTGGAGAGATCTTAAAATTGCTGTTGGGAAAAGGTGTCCTTCCAATAAGAGAGACCTGGAGCTGTTTGCAAAGGAAGAGTGGTCCAAAATTCCGGGTGAGAGGTGTCAGAAGCTTATTGATGGTTATAGGAAGCGACTGATTTCAGTTATGTTTTCCAAAGGGTGTGCAACCAAATATTAAGTTAAGGGTGCCAATACTTTTGTCCAGCCCATTTTTGGGGTTTTGTGTGACATTATGTCATATTTGCTTTTCTGCCTCTGTTTTATATTTGTTCCAATACATACAAAGGGAATAAACATGTGTATAGCAAAACATGTGTTAATGCAATACCTTTTTTGTGTGAAATACTTGATTTTCAGGAAAAATATCAAGGGTGCCAACAATTTCGGCCATGACTGTAAGTGTTGCTATTGACAGGAGTTTTTGCATTGAAGTGAATGGAGGGCGTTTTTGCATCTATGACGGTGGGAGGCATGTTTACACTGAAGGCGGTGGGAGGCGTTTCCGCACTGAAGGCGGTGGGAGGCGTTTCCGCACTGAAGGCGGTGGGAGGCGTTTCCGCACTGAAGTCAGCGTGGAGGAGCGCTTGCACTGAAGTCAGCGTGGAGGGGCGCTTGCACTGAAGTCAGCGTGGAGGGGCGCTTGCACTGAAGTCAGCGTGGAGGGGCGCTTGCACTGAAGTCAGCGTGGAGGGGCGCTTGCACTGAAGTCAGCGTGGAGGGGCGCTTGCACTGAAGTCAGCGTGGAGGGGCGCTTGCACTGAAGTCAGCGTGGAGGGGCGCTTGCACTGAAGTCAGCGTGGAGGGGCGCTTGCACTGAAGTCAGCGTGGAGGAGCGCTTGCACTGAAGTCAGCGTGGAGGAGCGCTTGCACTGAAGTCAGCGTGGAGGAGCGCTTGCACTGAAGTCAGCGTGGAGGAGCGCTGCACTGAAGTCAGCGTGGAGGGGCGCTTGCACTGAAGTCAGCGTGGAGGGGCGCTTGCACTGAAGTCAGCGTGGAGGGGCGCTTGCACTGAAGTCAGCGTGGAGGCTCGCTTGCACTGAAGTCAGCGTGGAGGGGCGATTGCACTGAAGTCAGCGTGGAGGGGCGCTTGCACTGAAGTCAGCGTGGAGGAGCGCTTGCACTGAAGTCAGCGGGAGGAGCGCTTGCACTGAAGTCAGCGTGGAGGAGCGCTTGCACTGAAGTCAGCGGGAGGAGCGCTTGCACTGAAGTCAGCGTGGAGGAGCGCTTGCACTGAAGTCAGCGTGGAGGAGCGCTTGCACTGAAGTCAGCGTGGAGGAGCGCTTGCACTGAAGTCAGCGTGGAGGAGCGCTTGCACTGAAGTCAGCGTGGAGGAGCGCTGCACTGAAGTCAGCGTGGAGGAGCGCTGCACTGAAGTCAGCGTGGAGGGGCGCTTGCACTGAAGTCAGCGTGGAGGGGCGCTTGCACTGAAGTCAGCGTGGAGGGGCGCTTGCACTGAAGTCAGCGTGGAGGGGCGCTTGCACTGAAGTCAGCGTGGAGGCTCGCTTGCACTGAAGTCAGCGTGGAGGGGCGATTGCACTGAAGTCAGCGTGGAGGGGCGCTTGCACTGAAGTCAGCGTGGAGGAGCGCTTGCACTGAAGTCAGCGGGAGGAGCGCTTGCACTGAAGTCAGCGTGGAGGAGCGCTTGCACTGAAGTCAGCGGGAGGAGCGCTTGCACTGAAGTCAGCGTGGAGGAGCGCTTGCACTGAAGTCAGCGTGGAGGGGCGCTTGCACTGAAGTCAGCGTGGAGGGGCGCTTGCACTGAAGTCAGCGTGGAGGGGCGCTTGCACTGAAGTCAGCGTGGAGGGGCGCTTGCACTGAAGTCAGCGTGGAGGGGCGCTTGCACTGAAGTCAGCGTGGAGGAGCGCTTGCATTGAAGTCAGCGTGGAGGAGTGTTTGCATTGAAGTCAGCGGGACGCTTCCGCATGGAAGTCAGCGGGACGCTTCCGCATGGAAGTCAGCGGGACGCTTCCGCATGGAAGTCAGCGGGACGCTTCCGCATGGAAGTCAGCGGGACGCTTCCGCATGGAAGTCAGCGGGACGCTTCCACATGGACGTCAGTGGGACGCTTCCGCATGGAAGTCAGCGGGAGGCGTGTTTGCAGTGAAGTCAGCGGGAGGCGTGTTTGCAGTGAAGTCAGCTTGGAGGCGTGTTTGCAGTGAAGTCAGCGGGAGGTGTGTTTGCAGTGAAGTCAGCGGGAGGCGTGTTTGCAATGAAGTCAGCTTGGAGGCGTGTTTGCAGTGAAGTCAGCGGGAGGCGTGTTTGCAGTGAAGTCAGCGGGAGGCGTGTTTGCAGTGAAGTCAGCGGGAGGCGTGTTTGCAGTGAAGTCAGCGGGAGGCGTGTTTGCAGTGAAGTCAGCGGGAGGTGTGTTTGCAGTGAAGTCAAAAATCGTACCTGTACTGAAATCGCACAGAAACTTGAATGACATTGCGATTTCAGTACACATGTGTGAAGCCAGAGGCTGCTTGCCCGGGCAGATCTAAATTTATAAAAAAAAAACCTACCTACCTGGCGCTGCATGATAGAAATAGTGCATCCCTGAAAACTGACGCTCATATTAACTCTACTAGAAGCCATCAGCACCAAAAACAAAACCTGACGCTTGTAGAAGTGTGTACTGCATTTACCTGCATCAAGTGTTGGGCATTACTTTCATTGGCCAGAATAAATCATTTATTGCGCCCATTGAAATAAATTACCGCTTAGCGTTCAGTTGATTTTACACACGTTTAAGCGCATCAAGTGTCTTTTGCTCCAAGACACCGTCAGTCATTTTTTCTGCCACTAAACCCCCCTGCCACAAAACGCTGCTAAAAGCAGACGTGTGCATGGACACATAGGACAACGGGGGGGGGGGGGAGTTTAGGGGCAGTAAAAAAAACACCCGACACCCTTAGCAGTAGTTTGAAAAAGCCGGGCGTGCACGAGACCTTAGTAGCCACGATCAGTACTGATGTATAGAGGCAACACCAAATTCAGAATGTGCACCAACCTTGCCACAACCAGGAGGCCCCCACAAGATGGCAGAAGGAACGTCATTGGCCTGTAACAGTTTCCTGAGCATGGTGTCCTCTCCGAGGACCTTCTCTTGGCCCATGTAATCTTGGAGCGTGCACGGCCTCATTCTGTCAGCTAGTGGTTTGCCATCCAATTTCTCAGCCATGTTGTTCCCTTTGGGGGGTCCTTGTGTGAGCCCACCCTGGGTTAGCGCTCTCATATTCTGTTCTTTCTTCACATTTTCAGCACTGGACCCCGCTTTGACATCCTTCCATTGGGGATTCCTCTTAGGGGAGGTCATGAAAGGAAAGGGGGTCTTAAATGGGGTCTCCTCACGTAATAGTTTCTGGAAGACAGGGAAACTAGGTGTGGCTGAGCCAAAGGCCTTCTCGAGCCTCTCCTCGTGTGCGGAGAGCCGCCTCTTCTTAGGCATCACCCCGCTGGACATCATATCCAGGCAGGAATCAAGGTGGCTGTTGATGATCTCGGCTGGAATCACCTCGGCGCACACAGGGCATTCCACGTCACTGTCTGAGCTGCTACTGGTGTCCAATCCCAGCAAGTCAGCATCGTCCGCCATCTTTGTACTGGGGAAGGAGGCAACACTAGAGACTTTGTATTAGAAATGCTCTTCTGTACTTCTGTACTCGGAGAAACTGAATATTCAGCCGTCCAATCAACACGTGATGCTTCCACCCATCACCACGTTAGGATGACTGTATACACCACGTGTGAGGGAGCTCAGTAATGAACGCCGTACAGACGCCCACAGCACTAGTCCCGGGTGAGTTCAGTCAGGAGCTTGTGAGGCGACGAGGTAAACAACGCGCAGAGCCACGCTTCTCTCACAGCTTCCTTGTCCCGGGTCAGAGGTAGCGGACAGACCGGGGCAGTATGGGAGCCGGCTGGGCTCCTCCTCTCAGGGCGCGCTGCCTATTCCCTCACACAGCAGCCTGTGGGCTGCAGGCGACTCAATGGGGACGCGTTCCCGCGCTGCTTTACCACATATATTCCAGTCACAGCTCGCTACTGTCAGCGGCAGGCTGAGGAGGGAATGCTGGGACAGCCAACATAGAGACACTACACCCAGGGGCGGACTGACCACTTGGAAACTCGGGCACTGCCTGAGGGCCCGGGGTCAGTAGGGGGCCCCATGAGATGCCCCTGGTACCTTTTCCATAGGCTTTTTTTGAGTTTGGGCAAGGACACAGGGGCCCCATGATCCCCTATTGCCCGGGGGCCCCATGAGTTGTCAGTCTGCCCCTGACTACAACCGTGCTTCCAGGCAGGCTTAACCACTTACCTACCGGGCACCTCTACCCCGTCCTGCCCAGGACAAGTTTCACCTTTCAGCGCTCTCACACTTTGACAATTGCGTGGTCATGCAACACTGTATCCATATGACATTTGTATTTTTCACACAAATAGAGCTTTCTTTTGCTGGTATTTAAAGCCGAGTGCCACTCATCCTGTCAAAAAATAAAAACAGCTACAAAAACTGTAACTGCTGATAATAAGGTACTTGTCTGTTAATTTACCGGATTTATATTTATATATATATTTTTTTTATATATATGTTTAAATAAAACAATATATATATATAAATAAATAAATCCGGTGAATTAACAGACAAGTACCACTTTTAAAAAACAGCCACTTACCTGCCCCTCGTTCCCTCGGTGTGTCCCCTGCAGCTCGTTTCACCAGCCGTCCTGTATTCCAGGAGGCCGGCATCTTCAGTGTGGGCACCCGGCTGTGATAGCTTACGGCTTCACAGCCGGGCACCCACTGCACATGTGCGAGTAGCACTGCGCTTCATGAATGGTCCTGTAGTCTTCTTGGACCTGTCACGTGTCCCAAAAGACTACAGGGAGAGAGGGAGGACACCTTCCATTTTTGATTGCTTAGGCGATCGGACCGGAAGTGGGAGCGGGTATCTGTCAAATTCGGGTACCCACTCCCCAAAGGTGCCAATCCTTGATGGGGAGCGGGGGATCAGTCCTTAAAGCAGAACTTCCCCTTTTGGGTGGAGCTCCGCTTTAATTACCACGGGGTGTTTCATTGTTTGCGCTATAAACAAAAAAAAAGAATAAAGAGTATGGAAAAAAAAAGTTTCTTTGTTTCTATTATAAAATTTTGCAAACAGGTAATTTTTCTCCTTCACTGATGTGCGTTGATGAGGTGGCACGGATAGGCAGCACTGATGGGCATTGATAGGCTGCACTAATGAGGCGACACTGGTGGGCATTGATGAGGAGGCACTGATGGGTGGTGCTGACTGATGGGCAGTACCGACTGATGACACTGATGGGAGGCACTGATGGGCAGTACTGACTGATGACACTGACTGGAAGCACTGATGGGCGGTACCGACTGATGACACTGACGGGAGGCACTGATGGGCGGTGCCGACTGATGGCACTGACTGGAGGCACTGATGGGCGGTGCCGACTGATGGCACTGACTGGAGGCACTGATGGGCGGTACCGACTGATGACACTGACTGGAGGCACTGATGGGCGGTGCCGACTGATGACACTGACGGGAGGCACTGATGGGCGGTGCCGACTGATGGCACTGACTGGAGGCACTGATGGGCGGTGCCGACTGATGGCACTGACTGGAGGCACTGATGGGCGGTGCCGACTGATGGCACTGACTGGAGGCACTGATGGGCGGTGCCGACTGATGACACTGACTGGAGGCACTGATGGGCGGTACCGACTGATGACACTGACGGGAGGCACTGATGGGCAGTACCGACTGATGACACTGACGGGAGGCACTGATGGGCAGTACCGACTGATGACACTGACGGGAGGCACTGATGGGCAGTACCGACTGATGACACTGACTGGAGGCACTGATGGGCAGTACCGACTGATGACACTGACTGGAGGCACTGATGGGCAGTACCGACTGATGACACTGACGGGAGGCACTGATGGGCAGTACCGACTGATGACACTGACGGGAGGCACTGATGGGCAGTACCGACTGATGACACTGACTGGAGGCACTGATGGGCAGTACCGACTGATGACACTGACTGGTGGCACTGATGGGCAGTACCGACTGATGACACTGACGGGAGGCACTGATGGGCAGTACCGACTGATGACACTGACGGGAGGCACTGATGGGCAGTACCGACTGATGACACTGACTGGAGGCACTGATGGGCAGTACTGACATGGCACTGATGGGCAGTACTGACGACACTGATGGGAGGCACTGCAGTGCCCTGATGATCAGTGGCGATCTCCTCTTTGACAGCTTCCGATTATCTGCAGTACTTTCCTCACGCTGTGACAACATGAGGAAAGTGCTGCTGATAACCGGCAACTGTATTTAATCCGTGACCTACTGTGTTATTGGACACATCTGATCACGTGGTAAAAGGTTGCTGTGATTGGCCATTTACCTCACCACGTGATCTGCTGTGAGTGTAGGACACAGCGATCTTGGAGATCACTGGATGTGCGCCTCTGGGGGTGCACAGGAGGGCGCGATCTGAGAGGATGTCATATGACGTCCTCTTAAAACTGGGTCACAGCACTGTAGCCATCATTCGGCTATAGCGTGGTTAACCACTTGCTCTCCAGAGGATTTACCCCCCTTTCTGACCAGACTATTTTTTGCGATACAGCGCTAACAATTGCGCGGTCATGCAACGCTGCACCCAAATGAAATTTATGTCTTTTTCCCCCCACAAATAGAGCTTTCTTTTGGTAATATTTGATCACCTGTGCGATTTTTATTTTTTGTGCTATTAGCAAAAAAATACCAACAAGTTTGCAAAAAAAAACCAATGTTTTTGACTTTTGCTATTAAACATGTCCAGTAAAAAATTTAAAAAAAAATCACATTTCATCCTAAATTTAGGACAAAATGTATTCTGCTACATGTCTTTGCTTAAAAAAATCCAATAGATGTAAATTCATTGGTTTATGTGAAAGTTATAGCGTCTACAAATGGCGGTATATATACTGGAATTTCTGATTTGAAATACTAGTAATGACAGCGATCAGCGACTTATAGTGGGACTGCAGCGGGCATTCTGACACTGGGGGGAACTTACTGCTACTGACATCCCAATGGCACTAATACAGGGATCAGTCCAAAATATAAGCACTGACACTGTACTAATGACACTGGTCAGGAAGGGCTTAACATCTGGGGCGATCAAACGGTTGCCTGTGTGTTTTACTGTGTGTGCTCTGTGTGTTTTACTAGGAAACATACTGCTGTGTATTTCTCAGTAGCATGTTACTGTTGGCTGGAGAGAGATCTGTGCTGTTTACAGACAGGTCTCTCCCCTGTTGGTGATGCTTGGCGATCGTCGGGTGCTATCGGGAAATCTCCAGCCGGGACCCAATGATTGACATCTGTAACCACCAATGGCGGCGAGGGTAGGGCAGTGCGCACGCGCGCCCCCTACCTGGAAATGCAAAATCAAGTATATATACACATGATTTTGCGCAGCCCTGCTGCCCTGTAGCGGTAGTTCTACTATAGGGCGGTCGGGAAGCTGTTAACATGGAGATGTTATTCCATAAACTGGCCAGTTCACACTACATGCGTTTCAGTTGCTTTTTTTCTGCATCCAAAACACACAGAAAATTGGTTATATAGTTGTCAGTGTCATAGTTCAAATCAGTGCTTGCAGTTGCAGTGCGTTCTGGCTGCAGAAAAAAAAAGTAGAACAGGCTGCATTTTTTCTGCACAGAACTGTACTGGAACACGGTAAAACGCATAAAAAATGCACTGGAGCGCACTGGAATGCACCAAAAATTCACAGGAATGCACATGTCCCTATTTAAATTGAAGAAAAGGGGGGGAATTAATTGGAAAGCATGAAAAACACACTGGAACTCGTCAAAAACGCACCAGAACGTGCCAGAAACGTGCATGTGGGAACGCATCTGGACTGCATTTCTATAGTGTGAACTGGCCCTTAAAGTGACACTAAACTCCAGGAAAAAAAAATATTTTTAAGTACTGTATGTACAGGGGTTAGACAAAAAAATGGAAACACTACATGATTTGCAGGTGTGAAAGTGGCGACACTTCCTATTGAACGCAGGACACAGGATAACATGCTGGGGAGTTTACTGGCTGTAGAAAAAAAGGTCAAAAAGTCACAGAGGCACCAGCAAAGCAGGCACCAATAATTTGCTCTCTTTGAAGCTCAGTAAGCTCTGACATGACTCCGTAATACTAGCAGCGCATGCAGTGAATGACGAAAGTGAGGCTTCCCATTTGTTAGCTAGGTGTCTCATCACACAGCGGAAGCAAAAGAATGTTACATCACTTACACTTTCAAACTTCAGTTTTACACCTGCAAATCATGTAGTGTCTCCTTTTTTTTTGTCTAACTCTGGTATTCTTTATAAAAGAAGCACAAGATTTTTTATTTTTTTAAATCATACTTACCTAGGTAGATGCAGCATCGGTCCCCCACTGGCTCTAAGTCCTCATGCACACTGAACGTTTTTACAGCGGCTGTTTTTAACTTTTGATGTTTTTTTTCTACAGCCAGTAAACTCCCCAGCATGTTATCCTATGTGTCCATGCACACATTGACTGGAATCAACATTTTTTGGCTGGAAAAACCCCCCAGAACTAGTGGGTTTCTATGAGTTTTTTAGCTGTAAAACACTCTAATGCTGAAAATTGCGGTAAATCGCTGCAAACCAGCATTTTTGGATGGTTTTTGTAAAAAAAAAACAAAACCGTAAACGCTAATGCAAAAACACTAAAAAAAAGCTGAAAATCTCACGTTTTTTATGTGACTTTATACAGCTAATGTTACCAGCATTATTAAAATGCCCGGTGTGCATGAAGCCTAAGTGTAAGAGCTCAGCAATCAGATGGCCGCTGTTAACCGAGTTCTCACCGCCGCTCTGAGCAGAGGACGGTGAGTGTTATGCAGACCATAGATGGGTCGAAAATCGGCCGATTTTTCCTCCTCAAAAAAAATCTGCCGATTTTCGCACCGTTAATGGGTTAATTGGTCGGCCGTTTTTCTGGATTTTGTCAGATTTTTTTGATCGGTAAAGTTGGAAAAAAATCGTCCGATTCTGCGAATCGGCCGATTTTCGCGGCAATGATGGGCAAATCAGCCGATCTTTTTACCGATAAAAAATCTGCACATGAGCCGTGACCTGCAAGAAAAAGAAGAAGAAGAGAAAGAAAAAGAGAAGCAGAAGAGAAAGAAGAAGAACAGAAAGAGAGGAATTCCAGTCCGCTATTGTATTTGACATGAAAAAGTATTGCGGTTGCAACAATGTATCTATTTGTATCCAAAAAAACCATCTGTATCCGAATTGGATACAAATAGATACAATGTTGCAACCGCAGTACTTTTTTAATGTCAAATATAATAGCGGAGCTCTCTGCAGGGACAGAAGTAATTAAATGCCGGCCGTAGATGGGAAGAAAATCGGCCAATTTTTTTTTACTGTTGGTGGTAACATCGGCCTATTGAACGACCGATTTTTCATTTTTTTGTTAAAAAAATGGCTGGTTTTCTCCCTGTCTATGGCCTGCATTAGTCACCGCTGTCTGCTCTGCCCTCTGATGCTCGCTGAAAGGCTGAGCTAGGTGCCACTCCAGACTCCGACTTTAAAGTTGGGATCTTTCCCCAGCCTAGACCGGTTTAGTCACCTTAGCCGACAGCAGGCTTCAGCCCACCATCAGCTGAAACGGGTCACAGGAGTACAGAATGACTTGCACTCCTGTGATCCACAGAAGTACAGCCAAAAAAGCTTTGGCTGTACTTCTTGAACTCAAAAAAGTCTATTCTATTGCTGTCAGCTTCCTCCAAACTCTTTTTTTTGCTTCTGTGATCTGACATCCTGCTAGAGGGAGGCTACATTTGTTCTCCTTGGTCCCACTGTATGCAGGAACATAGCCACCCTCTCTTGTTCACTCCTTAGGCTATTTCACACAGGCATCTCCTCTATTCGTTGTTCATCTGTCTGTTGATGGGTGAAAAACAGACATCAATGTGTTCCCTATTGGCAAATGGATGTAAACTGACATCCATTTACATCCGTGTTTTGTCCACTTCCATCCAGGTCTGTTTAACTACTTAGCGACCGCCTACTACAGATATACTGCGACAGAGCGGCTGCCCTGCACCGGATCACAAACATGTAAAAAAGCAGATAGTAAAAACATTGGTAGGCACACATTTAACCCTTTGATTGCCCCTAAGTGGTAACCCCTTCCCAGCCAGTGTCATTAGTACAGTGACAGTGTATATTATTAGCACTGATCACTGTATTAGTGTTACTGGAGATGTCAGTGTCATTTAGTCAGTTCCCAACCAACGTCAGTTAGTGTCAGATTGCCCGCTGCACTAACACAGTCCCACTATAAGTCACTGATCACTGCCATTACCAGTAAAAAAAATAAAAATTCTAGTATATATACCATCGTTTGTAGATGCTATAACTTTCAAGCCAACCAATTAATGACGGCACCTCCCGGCCCTTTAACAGGTTTCCGATGCCGGGAGGTGGGGGTTTATGATCATGTGACCACTGTGATTGGCAGTCACAGCGATCACATGATCGGAAAGCTCCTGATTGCAAGTAGAGATTAAGAGATTTCTGTTAGCCACTAGTCTGTGCCAGGAGCGCAAAGGCACAGCCATGTTTTTATTCTGGTACGCATGTATGCAGTCTCTCACCTTTTAATCCCACCCAGCAAGAGGTCACAGATATAAGTACCACCAACACAAAGAGGTTAATATAAACTATTGGGATTTTTTTATACCAAAGACATGTAGCAGAATACATTTTGGCCCAAATTTATGAAGACATTTGATTTTTTTAAAATGTTTTATTGGATATGTTTTATAGCGAAAAACAAAAAATATTGTTTTTTTTTTTTAAATTTTAAACCATATTTAATATGTATAATAAAAAATGAAAAACCCAGTGGTGATCCAACATCACCAAAAGAAAGCTCTACTTGTGTGGAACAAATTATCTAAATTTCATTTGGATACAGTGTTGCATGACTGAGCAATTGCCAGTTAAAGTGCCGTGCTGAATAGCAAAAGATGTCCTGGTCACGAAGAGGGTAGAACCTTCTGGAGCTGAAATGGTTAAATGGAACAAATTTCTATTTTTGTTCTATATAGAAAGAATTCACACTGCTTGTTAGTTAAATTACAGAGAAGCTGAAGTGATACTGCGATCCGGTCGCTCTGTGTGACTGGCTGTCTAGGGGACAATGTGGTGCATGATTCAGCATCTCTTATTTTTGTTTTATACCAGTTGTATTTGAAGTGTACAACATGTAGGGTGGCGTGATGTGCTGCGCTGCCTGACATTGCAGTGTGATCCCAGCCAGAGTGGTACAATAAAATGCAGCATGTCTGCAGTCTAGCACAGCACTAGGCTGCTCTGCAGAGTGAGTGGGACATATAGGAAACAGTTCTTTCTTGTGTGTCCCTGCGGTGACAGACCTCTTACCATGCGTTACAAATGTCTGTCACGTCATAGAGTGTGAATTGGCTCTTAAAAAATGGAGGCGGATGAAAGATGAATGTAAATGTAACAGAACTAAGCAGAGAGAAAAAACGTGACTGAATGGATGACACCCATGTGAAAGGGGTGGACTATGGGAATTATAGTGTGTACAGAGCAGTGTGTATGACTTTAACTATCATGCAGTGCCACACAAACCGTAGTGAAGAGGAAAAGGAGAGCTTTGGGAACTTACAGAGGACATTACAAGGAGGCAGAATAACACAGTAAGAAATCATTTTATTAAACTTGGATTACAGGGCTATTAACCAGTTCCCAAGCGTGCTATTGCTTAAGGATGGCTGCAGCGTGGTTGTATGGTTCTGGGCCGACGTCCATGGACATAATTTCAGAACACCCCCCCCCCCCCTGCGCGCCCCCAGCGGTACACATCCAGCGCCGCCAGTGATCATTGTGTCCTACAGACACAGCTGATCACGTCATACAGTGAACGGCCAATCACGGTGGCCTTTTACCACGTGATCACCTGTGTCCAATGACACAGCAGATCACCGAGTAAATACAGTTACCATTTATCTGCTGAACTTTCCTCACGCTGTCATAGCGAGAGGAAAGTAGTGCCGAGAACTGACAATTGTCAGCGAAGGGATCGGCACTGATCATCAGAGCACTGATAACCAGTGCCCTGATGGTCAGTGCCCACCTGTGCCACCCACCTGTGCCCATCATCACCACCCACCTGTACCCATCAGTGCCACCCACCTGTGCCCTGCAGTGACACCCACCTGTGCCCATCAGTGCTGTCCAGCAGTGCTACCCATCAGTGCTGCCCAGCAGTGCCACCCATCAGTGCCACCTATCAGTGCAACATCATCAGTGCCAGCTCATCAGTGCTGCCTATAAATGCCGCCTATCAGTGCCTCCTATCAGTGCCCATAAGTGCTGCCTATCCATGCCACCTGATCAGTGCCCATCAGTGCTGCCTATCAGTGCCCATCAGTGCAGCCTCATCAATGCACATCAGTGAAGGAGAAAAATTACCTGTTTGCAAAATTTTATACAAGAAAAACATTTTTTTTAAATTTTTTGCTCTTTTTTTTTTGTTTATAGCACAAAAAATAAAACACCCAGTGGTGAGTAAATACCACCAAAAGAAAGCTCTATTTGTGTGAAAAAAATGCTAAAACTTTCATATGGGTACAATTTTGCATGACAGCGCAATTGTCATTCTAAGTGCGACAGCGCTGAAAGCTGAAAATTGGCCTGGGCAGGAAGGGGGTAGAAGTGCCCAGTAGGCAAGTGGTTAAAGTGGAATTCCAGACCCGATACCTAAATAATCTTAAAATGCCTCCTCCCCGATCCTATCACCTACGCTGACTAACCTGTGTAAGAAAGAGGTCTAAACGTAGGCAGCACTGTACCACTATCCCCTCCTAGACTGTAAGCTCGAAAGAGCATCGCCCTCGAACCCCTTGTGGATTGTTTTGTTACTGTATTGTCTCATGTACTGTCCCCCACTATAATGTACAGCGCTGAGCAAACCTTTTGGCGCTATATAAACACTGTATAATAATAATAGTAAACGTACCTATTTTCAGGCCGGTCACATGTTGCTCTGTGTCAATCAGTGGCAGCTGCAGCGGAGAGGAGAGGGCACCAACAACGGATGAGCCATAGGAGCCCAAGGGTGATGTTACTGTTCCCAGGCATTACCAGCCATTGTCGAACACTCTCAGCCACTGCTAACTGACACAGAAGGTCATGTGCTCTGGGAGGGAAAGCCCCCTGCCCCAAAGCACCCCCTATGTTGACGGCATGTGGCCTGGTATGGTTCAGGAGGGGGGGCGCTATCTCGCCCCCCCCCTCTTAACCTGCTGGGCTACATGCTTGGATAAGAGTCTGGTAAGGATTTCGGGGGGACCCCGTGCCATTTTTTTTATTTTGGCGTGGGGGTTCCCCTCAAAATCCATACCAGACCCGAAGTTATCACAAATGCTTGATTGCAGCTTTTGCCGTAGCTTTTTTCCCTTAATAAATGAAATCATTTAAAATCTGCATTTTTTATTTACTCGTGTCATCTTTGTGTAATATTAAAATTTTTTTGATGATCTGAATCATTTAAATGTGACAAATATGCAAAAAAAAATTTAGGAAGGGGGCAAGTACTTTTTCACAGCACTGTATACAAATCCTGATTAAAAAAACAATAAGAGGAAGTTTCTGACAGCCAATAACTTACCATGCCTCGGAGGGTTGAATGCGATTTTTGATACAGGAAGCATGAAGAAGGAAAATTACACAGCAAAATCTTCAGGAATACACTCCCAGTGACCCTGCAAGGTGTTGTATGGATTCTTGCTGCAGTGTAAACTCAGATAAGGGTAAATTAAGTGAACATTCTTATGCTGCTCTGTTTGCCGCACATTCAGTAACTCACTGATTGCTTCCATGAATGCCTGAAATTGTTCTTTAAAGCAGTATATATATATATAATATAATTAAATTTTTTCTTCTATTTTTTTTTTTAATTTGGATAACACACCAAACTCATTAGTTAAATGTAATGGTGTGTATCCATTACCTGTAGGGGGCCGCCTCTGGTAAAAATCCTCTCTGCAGTGCCTCATAACCCCCAGATTACCTTGAGTGGCTGTGTAGGAGTTAACAACAGCTGCTGCTACTGATAAAAGTTGTGCCACTTTCCCGCCCTCTTCTACCTTCTTTGCCATTCATTTGCATGTATTTCTACACTCCTAAATTGAATCATGTTCTGGGAATAAATTATGGAGATCCTCTCACTGAACTACTCCTCCTCCATTCACAGAACACAATGCATTGTGTGAGAGTAGTAATAGGAGCAATATGAATGGAAGAGAGGGCAGAAGGGGGTGGGTGACAGGTGCAACTCTAATTAGTAGCAGCAGCTTCTATTAACATTCACAGCACGAGAAGACAGCCACTCAGGGCAGTATCTAGCATCTGTAAAGGAGACACTGAAGGGAGTATTTTTACCAGATGTAGCTGTCTGCAAGTAATGGGATACACATCATTACACATATCTAGTATCTTTGGTGCTGTACCTTCCAAAAATATACTAAATTCAGCTTTAACTTTTATATTAACACTTGTCATACATATGACTTTCTTTACTCTGTACTGTAAACTGAATCTGCAAAAAATGTTAAAGTCCAGTAGTTTAAAGCCCAACTCCACCTTTGTAATAAAATTAAAATATATGTACCTCAACACATTTAATAACAAAAAATGCAGCTTTCTCTGCAATAGTTATCTTTTCTCCTGGTATTTTTCCCACAGACTCACCAGTCTGTGATCTACCGCTGGTCCTATTTTGCATTGAATGCATCCATTATCATCCAACCCACTTCCTGTGAGCCCAGGTTGTCATGGTCACGCCCTCTATGATGCGTCATTGCAATGGTCTGGTCCAGTACTACTGCACAGAACAGCACTCACACATTGTTACATAAGCACCACTGTTCAGGAGTAAGAACTGTCTACTGCTGATGGTGGAGGATAAAAGGTAGGACCCATAATGGTGGAAGACAAAAGATAGGACCCGTGATAGTGGAAGACAAAAGGTAGGACCGATGATGGTGGAGGACAAAAGGTATGACCCGTGATGGTGGAGGACAAAAGGTAGGACCCGTGATGGTGGAGGACAAAAGGTAGGACCCATGATTGTGGAGGACAAAAGGTAGGACCCGTGATGGTGGAGGACAAAAGGTATGACCCGTGATGGTGGAGGACAAAAGGCATGACCCGTGATGGTGGAGGACAAAAGGCATGACCCGTGATGGTGGAGGACAAAAGGTAGGACCCGTGATGGTGGAGGACAAAAGGTATGACCCGTGATGCTGGAGGACAAAAGGCATGACCTGTGATGGTGGAGGACAAAAGGTAGGACCCGTGATGGTGGAGGACAAAAGGTAGAACCCGTGATGCTGGAGGACAAAAGGCATGACCTGTGATGGTGGAGGACAAAAGGTAGGACCCGTGATGCTGGAGGACAAAAGGTAGGACCCGTGATGCTGGAGGACAAAAGGTAGGACCCGTGATGGTGGAGGACAAAAAGGTATGACCCGTGATGGTGGAGGACAAAAGGTAAGACCCGTGATGGTGGAGGACAAAAAGGTATGACCCGTGATGGTGGAGGACAAAAGGTAGGACCCGTGATGGTGGAGGATAAAAGGTAGGACCTGTGATGGTGGAGGACAAAAGATAAGAACCATGAAATCCCCTAATTAGCCAAAACTGCAGAATTTAAAGCGCACCGAATCACCTCTTTAACTAAGAAGCACATCAGCATGTAGCTCTGTGTTTTGCTTTTACTTACAATTACTGTTTTTATACTTCCTGGTTTCTGGAGGCTCTGATGATGTAACCAGAGCCTCACAGATGCATCCTGGAAAAGCTACATCACCAGTCCCTCCCCTTCAGATGATGTGCACTGTCACATGCTCCAGGAGGCAGACCCAGAGTTCATTGCAGAGCTTCGGGAAGTAAAGGGAGATGGATTCATCTGCCCCTAATAAAAATGGCCACTGTAAGAAGAATGTGGGGGGAAAAAAATAAGGCATACAAAGAATAAAAAGCTGCAAATATCTATAAATATCTGTAGGTAGATTGCTATTACTCATATTTTTAAAGTTGTTTTGTTGTAATTTTTAAGATAAAGGTGAAGTTCCTCTTTAAGTTACTATATAAATAAAGGGTTTAAAAAAAAAAAAAGAAACGGTGTGTGTGTGTGTGTGGGGGGGGGGGGGGGGGGGTCAGGGGCCTCCTAAAATCTGTTGGGCTTTAAATTCAGTTTAATGAGTCAGAACAGCAGTAAGGCAAGGTTGTTACGTATATTTGGAAGTATAAACAAACCTGGACAAGTTTTCTCTCTGTTGGCTGCAGTTCAAAGATTCTTTTGCTGTCTCTGGACCAGCACTCAGTAAGAAAGAGGAGAATGCCAAGGCCTAGAGACTGAACCTGACAGACCCTGTGTCATCTTTCAGCTGAAATTTCACTGTAATCAGATTCCTTGCCAGGTTAAAGATCTATGTTGATTCACTTCTGTCAATATTGAGGAATGTGATGAAAATGTTTAATACATATCATTAACGGCTCTAGGGAAATAAATTAAAATTTAGTCTAGCTTAAACATGCAGAATGTTTGCCAAGACGTATGACTGGCAGTTATACATTGCAGCCTACACTAAGATTGTTGTGCACACTAGTGAAAAACCGCAGTGAGTATACTTTATAATATCATAAGTAGGATTGCTAACAATAGTTCATCTCAGTTCATATATTCCAAAATTGCTTGTGCCATTTTATAGTCTATAAACCTAGTTTATACAACAAACTCAATGTAATTGCAGGCTGCATCAGCATTATGGTTGCCCTATCTGTAAGATTAGATTTCCAGAGCACCCCCCCCCTTACATTAGATGTCAAGAGCTCCCCCATCATCAGAAGTTAGGAGTATAACACCCTCCCTTACATCACAGTGCACCCCCTTACCTTGTGCTCCTGTCGGAAAAAAGCTGGGGGAGGAGCTGGGAAAAAGAAGGTGCAGGGTCTGGAGGAGGACCAGAGGAGGGCTTGAGTTTGCTGAATGCTGAGTCCAAAAGAAGTGGAGACGGGGTACTGTGGCTGCCAGAGAGATGCAGAATCTAAAAGGAGGAGGTTTGTCCTCTGTCTACTGAGACAAGGTAAGGACAGAGATGCGGGGATTGTCACAGTTGCAGAAAGGTGTGATGGCCACATGAAATGGCCTGGCAGGACAAATTTGGACGGTAGACCTTGTGTTTGATACAGGTGCTATACATACTCTTTTCTCTGTCTAAACTATCTTCTGGTGCTACTATATTTGTTATTGTATTTCCTAAACAGCTTAATTCCAGTTTCCTTCTTATCAGTTTTTTCAGATTCTGTTTACACCTACCTACATTCAAATTTGTATTGCTTAGTTGTCTCATTTATTGCCTGCCTCTTAAAAGGTAAAGGTGCTCATACAAGGAGACCCAGGTGGAAATAAATGTTAAAGTTTTTCTAAACCTAAAGACAAAATTGTATTATATTGCAACTTATCAGTTCTTAGATGTGACGGCTGTATTCATTTTCCCTTTATAGGCTCTTTATTTTCACCTGATAATTCTGTAAATAACACTATGGGGTTGATTTACTAAAACTAAAGAATGCGCAATCTAGTGCAGCTCTGCATAGAAACCAATCAGCTTCCAGCTTTTTGTCAAAGCTTAATTGAACAAGCTGAAGTTAGAAGCTGATTGGCTACCATGCACAGGTGCACCAGATTTTGCACTCTCCAGTTTTAGTAAATCCCCCCCTATATGTCCTAGAATGGTTACGTTCACTCATCTACCGTATGTATGGAGTGAGCCGTGTTGTCACACAGGCTGCTTTCATGATTTGGACTAAAACACATCTTCATCTCCATTACTTGGAATTATAAAAAGTTAACTTGAGAGTAAGATAAAGTCAACATGTATTTTCTCTACTTGCTGGAAATGTTCTTAACCATTTCCATACTTTTTCCCCCTTCCTGCCCAGGCCATTTTTCAGGTTTCAGCGCTCTCATACTTTGAATGACAATTGCGCGGTCATACAACATTGTACCCAAAGTAAAATTTTAGCATTTTCTTCACACAACTAGAGCTTTCTTTTGGTGGTATTTAATCACCGCTGGGGTTTTTATTTTTTGCTAAATTAACAAAAAAATACCAAAAAAAAAACCACGTTTTTCTTTGTTTCTGTTATAAAAGTTTGCAAATAAATAATTGTTCTTCATAAATTTAGGCCGAGATGTATTCTGCTACATGTCTTTGGTGAAAATAACCCAAATTAGGATGTATTATTTAGTTTGTAGGAAAGTTATAAAGTTCACAAACTATGGTATAGATCTGAATATTGATCAATCCTGAAGTACTGACGGCCAATCTAATTTCTTGAGGTCCAAGAAAGTCAGAATAGTACAGATATCCCCAAATGACCCCTTTTTGCAGAGTAGACAGTCCGACGTACTTCATAAGAGGAATGGCGAGTTTTTTGAAGTTGTCTTTTTTTGTCATAATTTTTCGGAAAATGAAAAAATGAAAAAAATTATTTTCAGAATTTTTTTTTACATACTGTCACCAGTGCAGTACAGCGTCATCATATAACTGGCATGGCGGTGATCAGGGACACTGACTGGTGACAGTATGAAAAAAATATACAGTATATATTATTTTTTTTTATTATTGTTAATTTTTTATTACATTGTTTTCTTTTTTTTAAAGATTTTTTTTTCATATTTCACTATGACCAAAGTAGTATAATAGACGATAAAAATATGCAGCGCTCAGTGCCAAAATTAGACATAAATAAGTAAATACAATGATTATAGCTCAAATATGATGAAAAACTTGTAGGTTAACATAGCATGTAGATCATACAGGGTAAACGTGACTTCTGTGATGCATCGGCAAACGATAGACTGGAATGCTCGTGACTCTTGTGGTAATTGTACTGAGTATAGGTTGCACTAACCAGATGCATAAGCAGATGAAGCATGGAGTAATTAAGACCTACTCCTAGTACTCTGGATATAGGCCACTGGAAAGGTAGTTGTCATCTTATATCTTGCCACTAGATGTCATATCTCCCAGGCCAAAAAAGGACAGGATTCCATGGATATCAACATCAGCCAATGGAGGTATTATCCAGATCATCAGCCAGCAGATGGACAGGATTTAGATTAACACCTTCAAAAAGCCTTGGCTCCCTCAATACAAAAAGAGCCCCAGGCCAGAAGCTTTGATAGTGTAGTAGGTTTATTGATGCAGTAAACATAAAAATGAAAATACACTTACAGAATTTTTGAGTTAAAATGCAGATGCCCGTCCAGCAATAGCCATGCGGTATGTCAAGATATCTGGGTGGCACCTCCCTGCCGCGTTTTGTGCGCTGTGCACGTTTTCAAAGGGGGGTGCATGGAGGAGACACGATCGTATATAAGTGCAGAGGTGCGCATGCGCCGTATGTTCCCGTTGCATAGTAACATTGTACTACTTTGGGGAAGTGATCAGTATTTCTTTTTTTTTTTTTTTTTACACAATTTGCTTATAGCAAAGAATTACTTTGCTATAAGCAAGTATTTACCTGAATGACATCGATTCATTCAGGGTTTTTTTTTTTTTTTTTGTGCTTAGCTGTGATTTGGCCACGGCTAATCACATGACATGTGCATGTGATTAGCTGTGACCATTTACAGCTAGACACTAGTATACAATGGATGGCATGAATGAAGCCATCCATTGTATACAACTGTCATGTGGCCTGCTGTGATTGGTCACAACAGGTCACATGGTACCGGCAATGGGGCCGGTACTCAGATATGCCATCGGCCGTGCCCGAGGTACACGGCCGGTGACAGATTGCGCCGCTACGCGGCTCTGCAGGCGCACAAACTGCGCATGCCCGGGAGGACGCCATATGGTGTCCATTTGGAACGCTGAAGGATTTTGCCAGCCGCCAAACAGCCATTGGCCGGGCGGCTAATGGTTAAGCTGGCCATACACATGGTAAGATTTTCATTGGAATGTTTGTAGAAAAATCGTTCTCCAGAACATTCTTTCTTGCCATTGTGTCACCTAATTTAATTCGAAAGTCTACAAAATTTTGTCCACACCTGCTATTTGAATAAAATCCCAGACAAATTAAACAGGTTTCATTACATTACTTCTGATTATCCCCAACCGAAAACCAAATTTGAATTTCATTTGGTCACAAAAAACTTTCCATTGTGCGCTTATTTAAACATTGCTTATGACCATGGTCAAAAGCAAATGTCAATATGACCTCACTAGCCTTTAGAAAATGAAAAAAAAATTCAGAAAGTTAAAATGTATTAACAAAACTACCGATTACCGATTACCGATCAGCTTTAGCCAGAAAAATGGAAGCTAATGCCACTCCTAAGACATGGTTAGCATGGTGGGTTTTTTTCTTGGATTTCAATATCCTTTAAATGCTAATTAAATGCTCACATTACTTTTTTCAAGAATGACATCCATATACTGGTGAGTAACAGCCATTTGCATACATACAGTAAAGCAGGACAATATTCATTTTGTTTTAATGTGTGCATTTCAACAAAGAACAATGATGCTGACAAATATTTTCTCACAAGATAAGAAAAGACACTGGAGGGTGCCTGCTATCCAGTAAACCTGTTGCTTTGAAAAGTACATGTTTTCTTTAACCACTTGCCTACTGGGCACTTATACCCCCTTCCTTATCAGGCCAATTTTCAGCTTTCAGTGCTGTCACACTTTGAATGACAATTGCGCGGTCATGCAACACTGTACCCATATGACATTTTTATACATTTTTTACACAAATAGAGATTTCTTTTGGTGGTATTTACTCACCACTGGGTGTTTTATTTTTTGAGTTATAAACAAAAAAAGCAAAACATGTGAAAAAAAAACAGTTTTTCTTTGTTTCTATTATAAAATTTTGAAAACAGGTCATTTTTCTCCTTCACTGATGTTTGTTGATGAGGCTGCACTGATAAGCAGCATTAATGGGCACTGATAGGTGGCACAGATAGGCGCCGCGACACTGATGAGGTGGCACGGATAGGCGGCACTGATGGGCATTGATAGGTTGCACTGATAGGCAGCACTGTTGAGCTGGCACTGACTGGCGGCACTGCTGGGCACTGACTGGCGGCACTGCTGGGCACTGATGGGTGGCACTGCTGGATGGCACTGCTGGGCTGCACTGATGGGCACTGGTGGGTGACACTGGTGTGCACTGTTGAGCACAGGTGGGTGGCACTGCCGGTCATTTGTAGGTGGCACTGGTGGGCAGCACTGCTGGGCACAGATCATCAGGGTACTGATCATCAGTGCCCTGATGATCGGTGCCGATCCCTCCTCTGACAACTGCTGGTTCTCAGCAGTGCTTTCCTCACGCTGTGACAGTGTGAGGAAAGTGCAGCCGATAACTGGCAATTGAAGAGAACTGGAAAAAAAGGCGCTGTGGAAAATGCTCTCAGACAAGCACCTTAGTGGAGGTGCATCTTTATTGGGTGAGATAAAGTAGCAAGTATAATAAAATTAACCAGCCTGAAGTGGACAGTGTGATTCCAATGGACAGCCCGTCCGCTCTGAGGGGAGCTGAGATCAAAGAATGCTCCTGTCGGCTTCAAATCACGTGGTGTCAGCGTACCAGCATCCTGGGTGGTGTCACCATGGCAAACGAAGGCAGTGTCCGGCGTTGTCTTCAGCTGGGAGCATATGTGGGGTTACCAAGACGACATGTTTCGCGCAGTTGCGCTTTGTCAAGGCTCAAGATAACTGGCAATTGCATTTCCCGGTGATCAGTGTGTCATTGGACATGGATGATCACGTGGTAAAAGGCCTTAGGACACAGCAATCATGGAGATTGCCAGGTCCGCGCCCCCGAGGTCGTGCAGGAGAGTGCGTTCTGGGAGAACATCTTATGACGTCCACCCAAAACTGGCCAGCCACAGTGCAGCCGTCATTCAGATATCTGCGGTCAGCAAGAGGTTTTAAAGAGACCCTGTAAGGTCTCCAAAGAAATCATAAGGTCAATTCCCTTCCCTGCCATAGATGAGGTAGTATACTCACTTCTCCTTTTGCCCATGTCTCTTCCCTCCCCCCTATTGTAGCATTGTGGTCTCCATTGATTTCCTAGGGAGTGTTGGATACCTTTCGTAGTCTGACCATACATGGATTGTAATTCGATCAATGTATGGGCACTGTAGTTGATCTACAAACTGACTTCTGTTCAAAGAGCCTGTTGTAAAAAATCAGCTTGATCAGCGCTGCAGGTTATAGCTTTTTGTAATGTTCTTTGTTCTTTCTTTGTTGTAATATTCAGCTTTAATAAAAATAAATTATGCAAAAATTACAAAATGAACTGCTGTGTCTTAATGGGTTTCAATTACTTCAAAAGGCAGAGCCGTTGTCTTAGGATTGCAACTGATAAATAACCAATGCATATGCACTATTCCTTATGTGTGCATATTAGATAGTCCTCTGTAACGCAAGATACTACATTATTAGGTAAAATGTTTGATTTTTACTGAGTCTTATTAATAATGGAGAGCCACTGGGGCTTCCAAGAGATTATAGATAAATCAATATAAGAGCTGTGCGTCAATCTCTCTAGGCACAGAACCCACTAAGCACTAAAACATAACTTTTATTCATTCACAGCTAAAAAATAATGTATACTGTACTGGCAAAAATGTAAAAATCATGAACCTCCAGTGGACAAAAAAAATCTGGTAGGAGTATTCAAAATTATTTTTTGTTGAGAAGAGAAACATTCCCTTACTTACAGTATCTCACAGAAGTGAGTCCACCCCTCACATTTTTGTAAATATTTTATTATATCTTTTCATGTGACAACACTGGAGAAATGACACTTTGCTACAATGTAAAGTAGTGAGTGTACAGCTTGTATAACAGTGTAAATTTGCTGTCCCCTCAAAATAACTCCACACACAGCCATTAATGTCTAAACTGCTGGCAGCAAAAGTGAGTACAACCCTAAGTGAAAATGTCCAAATTGGCCCAATTAGCCATTTTCCCTCCCTGATGTCATGTGACTCGTTAGTGTTATTATTATTATTATTATACAGGATTTATATAGCGCCAATAGTTTTCTCAGTGCTTCACAAAATAAAGGGAGACAGTACAGCAACAATACAGTTCAATACAAGAGGGTTAGGCTCTGCTCCTTGGAGCTTACAATCTAAGAGTTACACGGTCTCAGGTGTGAATGGGGAATAGGTGAGTTAAATTTGGTGTTATTGCACTCACTCTCTCATATTGGTCACTGGAAGTTCAACATGGCACCTCATGGAAAAGCACTCTCTGAGGATCTAAAAAAAAAGAATTGTTGCTCTACATAAAGATGACCTAGGCTATAAGAAGATCGCCAAGACCCTGAAACTGAGCTGCAGCACGGTGGCCAAGACCATACAGCGGTTTACCAGGACAGGTTCCACTCAGAACAGGCCTCGCCGTGGTCGACCAAAGAAGTTGAATGCATGTTCTCAGCGTCATATCCAGAGGTTGTTTTTGGGAAATAGATGTATGAGTGCTGCCAGCATTGCTGCAGAGGTTGAAGGGGTGGGGGGTCAGTCTGTCAGTGCTCAGAAAATACGCCACACACTGCATCAAATTGGTCTGCATGGCTGTCATCCCAAAAGGAAACCTCTTCTAGAGATGATGCACAAGAAAGCTCACAATCAGTTTGCTGAAGACAAGCAGACTAAGTACATGGGTTACTAGAACCATGTCCTGTGGTCTGATCAGACCAAGATAAACTTATTTGGTTCAGATGGTGTCAAGCGTGTGTGGCAGCAACCAGGTGAGGAGTACAAAGACAAGTGTGTCTTGCCTAGCGTCAAGCATGGTGGTGGGAGTGTCATGGTCTGGGGCTGCATGAGTGCTGCCGACACTGGGGAGCAACAGTTCATTGAGGGAACCATGAATGCCAACATGTACTGTGACATACTGAAGCAGAGCATGATCCCCTCCCTTCGGAGACTGGGCTGCAGGGTAGTATTCCAACATGATAACAACCCCAAACATACCTACAAGATGACCACTGCCTTGCTAAAGAAGCTGATGCTAAAGGTGATGGACTGGCCAAGCATGTCTCCAGACCTAAACCCTATTGAGCATCTGTGGGGCATCCTCAAATGGAAGGTGGAGGAGCACAAGGTCTCTAACATCCATGAGCTCCATGATGTCGTCATGGAGGAGTAGAAGAGGACTCCAGTGGCAACCTGTGAAGCTCTGGTGAACTCCATGCCCAAGAGGATTAAGGCAGTGCTGGAAAATAATGCTGGGCACACAAAATATTGACACTTTGGGCCCATGTTGGACATTTTCACTTAGGGGTGTACACCAGCGGTTTAGACATTAATGGCTGTGCATTGAGTTATTTTGGGGGAACAGCAAATTTTTACTGTTATACAAGCTGTACACACACTACTTTACATTGTAGCAAAGTATAATTTTTTCAGTGTTGTCACATGAAAAGATATAATAAAATATTTACAAAAATGTTAGGGGTGTACTCACTTCTGTGTGATACTGTATGTCTAAAAATTGGTCATACTAAGTGGCTCCCACACCAGACTATTTTTTAGTTTTACCCTGAGTCCCAAAAATTGAGCATCCCAACCCCAAAACTCAACATATTTCACCCATAGAAAGCTTTGTTAGGAGTGAAAAAAGTGTCTTCCAAGAGATTATAAAGAGGTATGTCTATATTAAGGCAAATTAAGTCTTGAAAATAAAGAAGATGTATGAAATTAATTATAAAACATTGTTTTTCTCAACATAAACTAATATTACCAAACTTACTAATTTTCATAACAATTTTCAACTGAAAATGTTCTTTCTTCATAACTTAGCATGCAACATGCCATGCTCATCAATCTTTACTATAATCACCTGTATTGTCTTCTATGACCTATGGATACACTCTGGAATAAGTTGGTTACTTTTGTACATTTGTACTGGTTACACTATGTATCCCATAAAACTTCAATAAAAATGAAAATGTTCATAATAGTAAATACAACTACAGGTACAAATGTTTGTGATCGCCAACTAGATTAGTGGAATAGGCCCTAAATGACTGCATTTTGTAGCAAAATAGCCAATATCATCCTTATATTCAATGATTTCCTCATTTCAACGACCAGAATAGAATGACACAGTAGGGAGGATTCCCTCATCCACCTCGAAAAAAAATACTCATCTATGGCCAGCTTTACCCACTATGTTGTGGTTCTTTCCTCCAACCCCCTACTTCACGATGTATTGTGGTGAAATAGGAGTCGGATACATCATGTGGTGGGAAACATAGGTATTCAACACTCCTGCAAGACAGAAGACACCAGCTGCAGGAAAGCTGTATATATTACCTCTTTATTGCAAGTAACAGACATGTTGATTTCTTTATGTCTGTATTTCTCTATTATTTTTCTATAAGAAAGCAATGGTGTACAAACATTATCTCAAATCAACATGATTGTAACTTGGCAATCAGAAAGGGTCAGAACCCATTGGTTGTCCATCTATTATGAACAATACCACCTTACACAAAATTATATATAATTCTGTTATAGAATTCTTAAAATCTAGAGACTTAAAGAAGAACTATCATTATATATTCTTACCGTTCTGCCCCTTATGGGACATAGTTCATGTAGTACTTTGTCCAATGTTTCTAAGTGGTTTCTAAACCTAGGACCAATCTGCTTGTTCGCCTCTTGCCATGGCCGAGCCTTCAACAGTTGTGAAGGAGACGGCTGATTCATAGCTACAGCCTGTCTCTGCTGGGCAGCTGGGAGCATTTTCTCAGGAAGGCCATGGCAAGAAGAATGCAAAGGCAGCCCCCCCCTCCCCCCCTACCACACACACACCCCCGCACACATTCTTCTGGCTTTTGCTTGCCTCGAGGAAAGTGTTACAGCCAAGACAAGCTGCAGGTATGAATTAGCCATCTCCTTCATAGCTGTTGTCTGTTTGGCCGTGGCAGGAAGGGAGCAGGTCGGACCTCAAAGCTGGAGTAAAAAGCACTCAGAAACATGGGACAAAGTACTACATATACTTGTAATTGTAAAATAAAAATTATAATCATATCTTCTTTAATATTTATTATTTGGATAACATTTTTTCATATTGCAGTAAACTGTAGTAAATACTGTAGTGCACTACGGGTTTGTTGTTGGAATTATTTTGCATATTTTTAAAATTCAATGTAGCAGATTGCTATTTACTAATTTACTTTAGTGTGTTTAGTATTTTTAACATGTTTTACAGAAGAATACAAATGCAAATATATCATCACAGGTTTTGCATAAGGAACATATAAGTCTTTAGGAAGGTATAAGGTGATATACTGTAGAGTAGAATCACACATGATCATACTACTTTCTTCCTTGCTATACACCCTGTGAGTTTAGTATTTTAATAAGATGTGTGCTAGATGCTAATTGTTTTTTTTTCCTTTTCAGGCAAAATATTGGAGGCATAGGAAACAAAAAAGTTGCTTTATTCAGGAATGAAGGGAGAGAAGCCAATCAGCATCCAGATGAGAATGGGGATATAGGAGATCCCATCTGTATGCCTTTTAAACTCATGACACTGGACAAAATGGGTACATGCCGTAAGACACAAGTCATGAACTGTCTTTGGGAAGAAGAATGTAAAGAATTTGAGGCAGACAGTGACAGTAAAGAGGTAAGCTATTTTTCATATATACTCATGATTGTGTTTGCTGATATCTTAAAATAGATCTATCATCACAGATACACTTTCATTTGATAACATCAGCAATGAAATAATAATACAGACAATAGTTATATTTGGCAATCCAATATAAGTTTATTTAAAAATCTATTTTCATGGTGTGAGTGCTACCTGTGTGCTGGTCATCTCTTTCCACAACTTCCCTCATTCCCTGCATGCATTGGAGCTTCTCCTTTACAGTCCACTTTCAATCTCTAAGGATTACATATCCCATGAAATTTTGCTGCTTGCAACCAGTGATTTCTGTGTTGACTCTGCCTCATAAGCTCCTCCTCTCAGCTCCTCTGTAGTTCAGAAGGCAGACTTTGTGAAATGTGTGACACAGTAATGCTTTACATATTTTTAATATGATCCTAATAAAGGTGAAGTTTTACTCAACTGGCCATTGGTGCATGGGTAACCGCACCCTTCTTACAGTATATACAGTATATACTATGGTGGAAGCTTTATGTGAGTTACTTGACACAGCAGTGCTTACTCACTAGCAGGGGCGGACTGAAAACTCATGGGGCCCCCAAGCAATAGGGAATCATGGGGACCCCGTGTCCTTGCCCAAACTCAAAAAAGCCTATGAAAAAGGTACAAGGGACATCTCATGGGGCCCCCTACTGACCCTGGGCCCTCGGGCACTGCCTGAGTTTCCAAATGGTCAGTCCGCCCCTGCTCACTAGGCATAGAGAATACAGTTCACTTCAAGGAAGTAAATGTGAGGGGATCTTCACAAGGTAAGTGTACGAACTTCAACATCGTTCAGATTAACCGCTTCCTATCCACCCTATACCAGAAGTACTGCTACAGGGCGGTACGGGTGTGCAAAATTACGTATATATATGTGATTTCGCATTTCCGTGTAGGGGCCGCACGCACCCTATCTGCGCCGCCATTCACGGCTGTGGCTGTTGATCACCGGGTCCTAGACGGTGATCACGCGCCTGCGCCCAGTGATTGCCGAGTATCTCCGAAGGGAGGGAGAACTGTTTGTAAACAAAACAGTTCTCTCCACTGTCAGCTCCTGCACACTGCTTTGTATGGTTGTGCGCAGCACAGCCATGCAAAGCAGTGTGCTTACAGTGAAGCACAAACACACAGCCCCACAGTAAAACGCACGCAGCACACAGTTAACCATTTGATCGCCCACATGTTAACGCTTCCTGCCCAGTGCCATTAGTACTGTGTCAGTGCTTTTTATTGGCACTGATCACTGTATTGGTGTCACTGGAGATGTCAGTGACACCAAGTCAGTTCCCCCCAGTGTCAGAATGCTTGCAGCAGTCCCACAGTCCCACTATAAGTCGCCGCCATTACTAGTAAAAAAAAAAATCCCAGTATATATACCGCCAATTGTAACTGCTATAACTTTCACATAAACCAATTAATTTACACATATTGATCTTTTTTTTTAGCAAAGACATGTAGCAGAATACATTTTGGCCTAAATTTATGACAAATTTTTTTTAATTTTATAATAGCAAAAAAGTCAAAAATATAGTTTTTTTCTTAAAATTTTCAGTCTTTTTTTAATAGCGAAAAAAAATTAAAAACGCACAGGCGATCAAATACCACCAAAAGAAAGCTCTATTTGTGGGAAAAAAGGACGTAAATTTCATTTGGGTGCAGCGTTGCATGACCACGCAATTGTCAGTTAAGGTAACGCAGCACCTGGTCAGGAGGGGGGGGGTAAATCCTCAGGAGAGCAAGTGGTTAATAGGTATAAACTAGAAATAATTGAAATACAACATGGAAATGAATACACAATTTTACGTTTTGACGACTTTTTGAGTCAATTTTCTGAACCACATTATGAGTCATTTTAAGTGGCTTGTAATCAGAGCTTCTTCAGCTATTTAATGAGATTCCCTATTTTAAAGTGGTAGTAAACTCTGCTGGGTAACTGTGTGCCATGTAAAGTAGTATAAAATAACTTACAAGTAGGTGGATATGAACGTATTTCAACCTGCATCATTTAGAAGATATCTCCCGATGTTTCTTTTAATTACATCATTTGCGTATGTGCATTTTGTCTCTAACTGATGGCACACTCGGCGTGCAGTCAGTCTATGCAATTACATGCCATGCCTCTGTCATACTCTTGAGGGATTGCAATGCTGTTGAGTGATGCTGACCATTCATAACTTCAAGTAACACCCAATGTGACTAGCTGTGTCACAGGCAGGGGTGGACTGACAACTCATGGAGCCCCTGGGCAAGAGGGGATCATGGGGCCCCTGTGTCCTTGCCCAAACTCAAAAAAGCCTATGAAAAAAGGTACCAGGGGCATCTCAAGGGGCCCCCTACTGACCCCGGGCCCTTGGGCAGTGCCCGAGTTTCCAAATGGTCAGTCCGTTCCTGGTCACAGGGGATGTGTACACTGACATTCAACACAGGGAATGAGGAGGACTACACATTCTATTGCTGGCTTTTACTTGAAAATGAGGCTCGGTTCTCGTTCAGTGAGCATGTGTGAGATTCTGCCTTTAGCATACTAGAAAGGGCAGAAGTACAAATACGGAGTGGACCAGGAGGCAACCGCAAACATAGCACCGGCTTCAGCAGGAACAGAGAAATAAGGATAACAGCTACACAAACCGTAATGCAGCTGCTTTGGGCCTACAGTGTATTTCTGCGTGCTTACAAATGCAAATCATAGTGGTCTTATGCTTGCCAGGGATTTTTTTTAAATGAGTTTACTAGTACTAAAATTGCCCAGTGTGCCAAATACGTTGGAGATGGGCTACAGAAATATTATGTTTTTTGAAAGCTGTAATGCAGAAGTTGGTGTATAGGAGTTTTTGTATGGGAGTCTTAAAATGGTATTAAATTCAAAAACAAGAACAGCTATTCACTGAGAAGCTCAGTGTACTGCTGTTTCTCTTCCCTCAACTCTTAAGCAGCTGAGAACAGATGGAATGTGATCACTTATAAAAAAAAAGGGGGGAAAAAAGGTATTTATAATGTTATTTTTTTATATCTATACACAAATGTTTTGCCTTTCATTTCTATTTTAAACTGAATGGGTTGTTTTAAAAGTTGAGGGTTTACATTTACTTTAAGCTATTATCCCTGTTTTTACCTGGTGATCTGGCCAGTAACACACCTCCTGTGGTAGAGTGCCACTACTCTGGATGAAGAAGCATAGGGGCACCTTTTGACAGCACCATTTTCAGTCTGGGTGGACGGGAGTGTTAGCTGTACTACCAGATTTAAATGCACTAACAATTTTAAGCCAAACTCCAGCTCACACTGCACTTACATAAGCAATTACAATAGTAGTTTTTTGTTCTTCAAGTTGAAGTAAGAACCGCTGTCAGTGGTATTTGTTTTCTTAAACACTCTAATTGATACATTTGCAGGAGATCTTGTTCTGTTGCAAAAAGGTAAAAATAAAGGAAGAAAACCATAAAAAAAGAAATTGAATGCAGCTATCACATCTAAGAATTGGTAAGCTGCAATGTAATAAATGTTTGCTTTTGGGTTTAACACCACTTTAATCGCCTCCCGCCCGCCATATAGTACAATTACGGGTGCAAGGCGGTTCTCTTGTTCTGGGAGGACGTCTTATGACGTCCTCCCATTCTAACCACGCATGTGCGGCTCCGGGAGCGCACAGCGTGGCGATCGGTGGTGCGCTGTGTCCTTAGGACACAGCGGATCACTGATCAACGGAAAAAGCCGAAGATGTCGGTTCGGTCATGTGATCAGCTGTGTCCAATCACAGCTGATCACATGTAAACAGGGAAATGCTGGTTATCTGCATTTCTCTCCTCACAAGCTGTCTCACGCTGACAGCTCGAGAGGAGAGGAGAGCAGGTAATCGGCATTCCTCGGAGGGGACATGTATCAGTGTAGCCCCAGCAGTGCCACTGATGATCAGTGTGCCCTGATGATCTGTGTAGCCCCAGCAGTGCCACCTGTTAGTGTCCATCAATGCCACCTGCCAGTGCCACATCAGTGCCACATTTCAGTGCCTACCAGTGCACATCAATGCCACATATCAGTGCCCATCTGAGCTGCCTTTCAGTATCACCCATCAGTGCCACCTATCAATGCCAGTCAGTGCCACCTATCAGTGCTGCCAATCAGTGCCAAATATCAGTGCCAGTCGGTGCCGCCTATCAGTGCCAGTCAGTGCCGCCTATCAGTGCCAGTCAGTGCCGCCTATCAGTGCCAGTCAGTGCCGCTTATCCGTGTGCATCAGTGCCGCCTATCAGTGCCTGTCAGTGCTGCCTATCAGTGCCGCCTAACAGTGCCAGTCAGTTCCACCTATCAGTGCCTGTCAGTGCTGCCTATCAGTGCCGCCTATCAGTGCTGCTTATCAGTGCCATATATGAGTGCTGCCTTTCATTGATGCCTGTCAATACCCATCAGTGCCACCTACCAGTGCCTCCTCATCAATGCCACCTATCAGTGTCCATCAGTGCAGCTTATCAGTGCTCATCACTGCAGCCTCATTAGCGCACATCAGTGAAGGAGAAAAATCACTTATTTACAAAATTTTATAACAAAAACTAAGAAAAAAAGTGTTTTTTTTCCAACATTTTCAGTGGTTTTTGGTTTGTTTAAGAAAAAATAAAAAACCAAGAGGTGATTAAATACCACCAAAATAAAGCTCTATCTGTCGCAAAACAATTATAAAAATTTCATATGGGTACAGTGTTGTTTGACCGCGCAATTGTCATTCAAAGTGTGACAGCGCTGAAAGCTGGGAATTGGCCTGGGCAGGAAGGGGGTATAAGTGCCCTGTAGGCTAGTGGTTAATGTACACATTTCAGGACTAATATACTGTACATAAGTGCATTTTATTTTCGTGTATATGGCACTAAGGATGAAGGTGCATTCACCAAATAAGCTAAAATAAACTCAGTAACTAGAAATCTCTACTTTACCCCTACCTATAATTCCTATAATCATTACCCCCTTTTCCCATGCTTTAATACAAATATTAGAGATGAGCGAATCGAACTTGGCGAAGTGGAATTCGTTTCGAATATTGGGAAATATTCGATTCGCGCCGAATCCGAAAATTAGCAGACTTCGGATGCGCGAATCGAAATTTTCCAAAAATGGCGGCGACATGTGTGGCGACGGAGCGGGGATCTCTGGGAAGGCGCGCAGACAAGGCGCGCTGACCCATAATGCATTCATTCATGACATGTGATCGCATTAGCCAATCGGCAGCCAGCCAGCACTGTGTAATGGTCGAGCAATAAATTGCGGCCTTCTTAGAATTCTCCATTAGCCTCCGGTCATTCAAGAGAGACAGACCTCTCTGTATTAGGGACAGAGTTAGGGCCAAAGAGACTTTAGGGCCACAGAATCGTTACTCAGGGACACAGAATTGTTACTCAGGGACACAGAACTGTTACTCAGGGACACAGAATTGTTACTCAGGGACAGACACAGAATTGTTACTGAGGGACACAGAATTGTTACTGAGGGACACAGAATTGTTACTGAGGGACACCGAATTGTTACTGAGGGACACCGAATTGTTACTGAGGGACACAGAATTGTTACTCAGGGACACAGAACTGTTACTCAGGGACATAGAACTGTTACTCAGGGACACAGAACTGTTACTCAGGGACACAGAATTGTTACTCAGGGACAGACACAGAATTGTTACTGAGGGACACAGAATTGTTACTCAGGGACAGACACAGAATTGTTACTGAGGGACACAGAATTGTTACTGAGGGACACAGAATTGTTACTCAGGGACACAGAATTGTTACTCAGGGACACAGAACTGTTACTCAGGGACACAGAATTGTTACTCAGGGGCAGACACAGAATTGTTACTGAGGGACACAGAATTGTTACTGAGGGACACAGAATTGTTACTCAGGGACAGACACAGAATTGTTACTGAGGGACACAGAATTGTTACTGAGGGACACAGTAACAATTCTGTGTCCCTCAGTAACAATTCTGTGTCCCTCAGTAACAATTCTGAGGGACACAGAATTGTTACTCAGGGACACAGAACTGTTACTCAGGGACACAGAACTGTTACTCAGGGACAGACACAGAATTGTTACTGAGGGACACAGAATTGTTACTGAGGGACACAGAATTGTTACTCAGGGACACAGAACTGTTACTCAGGGACACAGAACTGTTACTCAGGGAAACAGAATTGTTACTCAGGGACACAGAACTGTTACTCAGGGACACAGAACTGTTACTCAGGGACACAGAATTGTTACTCAGGGACAGACACAGAATTGTTACTGAGGGACACAGAATTGTTACTCAGGGACACAGAATTGTTACTCAGGGACACAGAATTGTTACTCAGGGACACAGAACTGTTACTCAGGGACACAGAATTGTTACTCAGGGACACAGAACTGTTACTCAGGGACACAGAATTGTTACTCAGGGACAGACACAGAATTGTTACTGAGGGACACAGAATTGTTACTCAGGGACAGACACAGAATTGTTACTGAGGGACACAGAATTGTTACTGAGGGACACAGAATTGTTACTCAGGGACACAGAATTGTTACTCAGGGACACAGAACTGTTACTCAGGGACACAGAATTGTTACTCAGGGACAGACACAGAATTGTTACTGAGGGACACAGAATTGTTACTGAGGGACACAGAATTGTTACTCAGGGACAGACACAGAATTGTTACTGAGGGACACAGAATTGTTACTGAGGGACACAGAATTGTTACTGAGGGACACAGAATTGTTACTCAGGGACACAGAACTGTTACTCAGGGACACAGAATTGTTACTCAGGGACACAGAACTGTTACTCAGGGACACAGAATTGTTACTCAGGGACACAGAACTGTTACTCAGGGACACAGAATTGTTACTCAGGGACAGACACAGAATTGTTACTGAGGGACACAGAATTGTTACTGAGGGACACAGAATTGTTACTGAGGGACACAGAATTGTTACTCAGGGACAGACACAGAATTGTTACTGAGGGACACAGAATTGTTACTGAGGGACACAGAATTGTTACTGAGGGACACAGAATTGTTACTCAGGGACACAGAACTGTTACTCAGGGACACAGAATTGTTACTCAGGGACACAGAACTGTTACTCAGGGACACAGAATTGTTACTCAGGGACAGACACAGAATTGTTACTGAGGGACACAGAATTGTTACTGAGGGACACAGAATTGTTACTGAGGGACACAGAATTGTTACTCAGGGACAGACACAGAATTGTTACTGAGGGACACAGAATTGTTACTCAGGGACACAGAATTGTTACTCAGGGACACAGAACTGTTACTCAGGGACACAGAATTGTTACTCAGGGACAGACACAGAATTGTTACTGAGGGACACAGAATTGTTACTGAGGGACACAGAATTGTTACTCAGGGACAGACACAGAATTGTTACTGAGGGACACAGAATTGTTACTGAGGGACACAGAATTGTTACTCAGGGACACAGAATTGTTACTCAGGGACACAGAATCGTTGAATTAAAGAGTATGTCAGACAACACGCAGAGGAGTGGCAGAGGAGGCAATGTTTCAGGAGCGAGCAGACGTGGCAGCAGAGGAAGGGGTCGAGACAGCACTAGTCGCAGCCAGAGGCCAGTGCTCCCGGTGTCATCCAGCGGTCGTGTCTCCACCGACAACCCTGCCGTCATCGATTGGTTGGCTCGGTCGTCTTCCTCTTCCCAGGTCACCTCTGACACCTACAGCCAACGGTCGGTGGGTACGTCAGACACAACCGTTAGTTGGCATGGCCCGGGAGCAAGCCCACTGAAATCACGTGTCCTCTACCTGCCCCTGTCCTTTGGTGTTCCCTCACCAAGCGAAGTATCGCATGCTGTGGGCTCAGCCCCACTGTACAGTGAGGAAGAGCTAACAGAGGGCGGTCAGGAACGGGGGGAGACATCCGCCTCTTCAGCAGCCAGGCGAAGAAGTACTGGCGAGGAGAGTGGCTCGGTAGCCGGTCTAGAGACAGGTCTGTCTCCTGACCCACACGCAGCCGAGGGGGCTAGTAGTGAGGCGGAGACCCTAATTGATGATGATGAGGCTGATCACACTTGGCAGCCTCGTCGTCATCAGGCTATTGCTTCCGCATCATCAGGAGAAGAGGGTGCCAGCTTGGCAGCGAGCAAAACAGTCGGTGGGTTGCCCAGGAGGCAGCAGGGTCGCAACAGTGTCAGTGGAGGCAAACGGCCACGGAGTAGAGCACCAGCTCCACTGCAGCCTACCACCACGGCCAGTAGTGGTGCCGGTGTGCACAGAGGAAGTAGCAGTCAGCCAGTGAGGAGTAGCGGGGGCAAAGTTTCCTACTCGGCGGTGTGGCAATTTTTCGTCAAGCCGCCCGAGGAAGTAAACGTAGCCGTATGTCGACTATGTGGCCAGAAAGTCAAGCGTGGCCAGGGGGCCCATGTCTCCATCGCCACACTCTGCCATGTGCCACTTTCAGGTCTCCTCACACTGCTGGTGGGTTCCATTTTGTCATAGGGTGCTGGCAGATTACGGGCCTCCCATTGCTGCTGCCAGGCCCGTAATCTGTCATGGGCCCCTGTACCGCCTCCTCATGCTGCTGCCAGGCCCGTAATCTGTCATGGGTCCCTGTACGGCCTCCCATTGCTGCTGTCTCCATCGCCACACTCTGCCATGTGCCACTTTCAGGTCTCCTCACACTGCTGGTGGGTTCCATTTTGTCATAGGGTGCTGGCAGATTACGGGCCTCCCATTGCTCCTGCCAGGCCCGTAATCTGCCATGGGCCCCCGTACCGCCTCCTCATGCTGCTGCCAGGTCCAGAGTGTGTCATGGGTCCCTGTACGGCCTCCCATTGCTGCTGTCTCCATCGCCACACTCTGCCATGTGCCACTTTCAGGTCTCCTCACACTGCTGGTGGGTTCCATTTTGTCATAGGGTGCTGGCAGATTCTGGGCCTCCCATTGCTGCTGCCAGGCCCGTAATCTGTCATGGGCCCCTGTACCACCTCCTCATGCTGCTGCCAGGCCCGTAATCTGTCATGGGCCCCTGTACCACCTCCTCATGCTGCTGCCAGGCCCGTAATCTGTCATGGGTCCCTGTACGGCCTCCCATTGCTGCTGTCTCCATCGCCACACTCTGCCATGTGCCACTTTCAGGTCTCCTCACACTGCTGGTGGGTTCCATTTTGTCATAGGGTGCTGGCAGATTACGGGCCTCCCATTGCTGCTGCCAGGCCCGTAATCTGTCATGGGCCCCTGTACCGCCTCCTCATGCTGCTGCCAGGCCCGTAATCTGTCATGGGTCCCTGTACGGCCTCCCATTGCTGCTGTCTCCATCGCCACACTCTGCCATGTGCCACTTTCAGGTCTCCTCACACTGCTGGTGGGTTCCATTTTGTCATAGGGTGCTGGCAGATTACGGGCCTCCCATTGCTGCTGCCAGGCCCGTAATCTGTCATGGGCCCCTGTACCGCCTCCTCATGCTGCTGCCAGGCCCGTAATCTGTCATGGGCCCCTGTACCGCCTCCTCATGCTGCTGCCAGGTCCAGAGTGTGTCATGGGTCCCTGTACGGCCTCCCATTGCTGCTGTCTCCATCGCCACACTCTGCCATGTGCCACTTTCAGGTCTCCTCACACTGCTGGTGGGTTCCATTTTGTCATAGGGTGCTGTATGGCCTCCCATTGCTGCTGCCTCCACCGCCACACTGTGGCTCCACACTCTGGTTTTGGCCCCGTGACTGCCCAAATGAGTGAAGTGTGCGGTGATTCTAAGATCGACGGCACTCATCTGCATGTCATACTGACTGACAGTATTATTTCTCTTCCCCAGCAGACTCCAAGGGCATTTAAATTAAGGGTACAGTGTTCTGCACTAATATAAAGGCTCTCTGAAGCCTAGAAACACCCTTTTTATAAGTTAATTTTGCAGTGAATATATTCGCCTCGAATCGAATTTATTCCTCGAATTCGCCGAATCAGCCGAATCGAATTTTTGAATACTTCGCTCATCATTTGTCAAATATCAAAGAGTATAGTATAATCAATCCCCAACCAGTGGACTGAGCATATTAAGGCATATTGATTGTCCATGGAAAGGGTGACAATAGTTTATCAAACCATCTGACATTGATTCATGTGTACTGTGTTTTTAACAGATAATCTGCAGATGTTGCAAGTAGGGATAAGGCTAGTGTGTAAAACATCCAATTTGTTCCCCTCCTCTAAGAAAGGGTAACAAACTGGCCCCCTTTAGTCTCAAGGACTCTGGTCTAGCGGCATCCTCAACAGTGTCAAATCATTTTGAGAGCAATTTGGAAATTGAGAAAAGTATGAAAACAGACCACATTTGGCTATGCTGAGCAGCCTTGCCTGGCACAGTACCAACACAAAAAGAAGGCAGTTTGCCATGAAGTCAATGCCGTGGAGCAGACTAAAAAGCATGCAGTACTTTTTTTTTTAATCAAACTACCATATCATAGAGCCGCTGAAGTGACTAGAACTAAAGATTTAACTTACAAAAAGTGAACAGTGCACACCAGTGGCCATGCATTTAGCATGGATGTTTGTGTAAACAAGTCCTAAAAGTAAACCTATCATTATACAAAGGTAGGGGCTGCCATTGTTTATTATCTTCTGATAATGCTAGTTGCCTTGCTCTCATGATGGCCACTGCCTTTAATATTTTCCAAGTCACTGACGTTGAATAAGCATGCCAATTAGAACAATTAAAGAAATCTCTGAAGTCTTTCTGCATGCCTATTCTGGACCAATAACTGTTAAAGTGTTACTAAACGCATGACCCTGCATTCACTATATCTGGTCTCCAACAGTACACAGAACATGGAAATGTAATTATTTTAGTAATTATAAACTGCTAAATACCTTTTGTCATGAGCAGTTAGAGCAGTTTTGTGACTTCTATTAGTGTCCAGCAGAGCCCTGGTTAAAGCTTGAAGGAGAAGTTTTCACTCTTCTGTAGGAGGATGCAAGACCCCGGATCTCTGTCTGGACAGTGCTGATTGGCCCTGTGCTGATCACATGTACTCTCCCAAGAAAAAAAAAAAAAAAAAACTTTCTAGCAATACACACCAAACTGAGCATGTGCAAAGTGTCTCCACACCATGTGTCTTATCAGGAGATAAGAAGGGGGAACTGGAAGAAGGGGAGGATCAGAGACGGCAGGATCAAACAGCATTTTTACACAATGCAGAGGATTAACCCCTTAGGTTTCACAGTGAGTATAACAAGCATGCTTTACTGCATATGCAGACTGATTTTACTGTTGTGGGTTTCATAAAACTCTAAGGCTTATTCACTAGTCAGATCCATTGAGGTGCAATAAAATCACGTGTGAACATGTATTAAGGAAGCCCATTCATTTAAATGGGCTGATTTATGCACCAAAAGGACCTAAAATTGTACCTACAGCATTTTTTTGTTTCACATTGCATTTCAGCACATGGTAGTTGCATTGTGGAGGCTCAACGATACAATGAGGTAACATTAAACATGAATGGCACAGCAGCACATCAATGCAGGCATGACAGGTATCTTTTTAACAAAGGAAAATGAGTATGAACTTCGTTAGAGTAATTTTGTTGGAAGAAGTAGTAACTTTTTGGTTTAGTAGTTTTGCATGCTGGTCAGTGTTCAATAAATTTGAGAATTTACTGGTCATTTTCAAGGTTGGATAACAGTGACAACATAACCTTACTTAGAGTCATGGTGTAAAATCCTTACAAATGACTTATTAATGCTCAGAAAAATCATCATTATAGCTGCTGTATAGAGCATAGAGGTAGTTTGGCTTCGAACTTCATGTGCATGTTTTTCTTAGTGCATTTCACTAGGTGGAGCCAGAACCTAATCTGTAGTTGAGTAAACCATGTATAAATGTATTGTATATGCTGCATTTGTATTCAATTTTTAGATCTTATAATAAATGTATAATATATACATATACAGTATATAATGTATAATAAAATATTTAACATATAATCAATACATACAATTTTAAATAATTATTTAAGATATTTAAATTATTATTGAAACGCTCTGCTGAAACATTCACAGTCAAATTATATACAAATATATTTGGAATACATGTATTTCAGTTAATGACTACATTTCATATCAGATAAAACATCAGTGTGAAACTGTCAATTTTTCAATTGCTAAAACATTAAGATCATTGTAGATTTTTTTAAATTTAGTTTTGTCATTGCTAGAAATTTGTGCCAATGACTTATTAAGTATAATACAGTGCCTTGAAAAAGTATTCCTACACCTTGACATTTTCCACACTTTGCCATGTTACAACCAAAATCATCAATGTATTTTATTGGGATTTTATGTGATAGATCAATACAAAGTGGCACATAATTGTGAAGTGGAAGGAAAATGATAAATGGTTTTCAAAATTTTTGACAAATAAATATCTGAAAAGTGCATTTGTATTCAGCCCTCTTTACTCTGATATCGCTAACTAACGTTTAGTGGTCTCAGCCCCTCCGAGTCAATACTTTGTAGAACCACCTTTTGCTGAAATTACAGCGCCAAGTCTTTTTGGGTATGTCTATACCAGCTTTACACATCTAGAGATTGAAATGTTTGCCCATTCTTCTTTGCAAAATAGCTCAAACTCTGTCAGATTGGATGAAGAGTGTCTGTGAACAGCAATTTTCAAGTCTTGCCACAGATTCTAATTGGATTTAGGTCTGGACTTTGACTAGGCCACTCTAACACATGAATATGCTTTGATCTAAACCATTCCATTGTAGCTCTGGCTGTATGTTTAGGGTCGTTGTCCTGCTGGAAGGTGAACCTCTGCCCCAGTCTCAAGTCTTTTGCAGACTCTAACAGGTTCTCCTCTAAGATTGCACTGTATTTGTCTCCATCCATCTTCCCATCAACTCTGACCAGCTTCCCTGTCCCTGCTGAAGAAAAGTATCCCCACAACATGATGCTGCCACCACCTTGGTTCATGGTGGGGATGGTGTGTTCAGGGTGATGTGCAGTGTTAGTTTTCCGCCACACATAGCATTTTGCTTTTAGGCCAAAAAGTTCAATTTTGGTCTCATCTGACCAGAGCACCTTCTTCCACATGTTTGCTGTGTCCCCCACATGAATTCTCACAAGCTACAAACGGGATATCTTACGGCTTCTTTCAACAATGGCTTTCTTCTTGTCACTCTTCCATAAAGGCCAGATTTGTGGAGTGCACAACTAATAGTTGTCCTGTGGACAGATTCTCCCGTCTGAGCTGTGGATCTCTGCAGCTCCTCTAGAGTTTCCATGGACCTCTTGGCTGCTTCTTTGATTAATGTTCTCCTTGCCTGGCCTGTCCGTTTAGGTGGACAGCCATGTTTTGGCAGGTTTGCAGTTATGCCATACTCTTTCCATTTTTGGATGATGGATTGAACAGTGCTCCGTGAGATTTTCACTTTTTTTTATAACTTAACCCTGCTTTAAACCTATCCACAACTTTATCACTGACCTGTCTGGTGTCTTCCTTTGCCTTCATGATGCTGTTTGTTCACTAATGTTCTCTAAGAAACCTCTGAGGGCATCACAGAACAGCTGTAATTATACTGAGATCAAATTAGACACAGGTAGACTATATTTTCTAATTAAGTGACCTCTGAAGGCAATTGGTTCCACTAGACTTTAGTTAGGGCTATCAGAGTAAAGGGGGCTGAATACAAATGCACACCACACTTTTCAGATATTTATTTTTCAAAAATTTTGAAAACCATTTATCATTTTCCTTCCACTTCACAAATATGTGCCACTTTGTGCTGGTCTATCACATAAAATCCCAATAAAATACATTTATGTTTTTGGTGGTAACATGGCAAAATGTGGAAAAATTCAAGGGGTACAATAAATCTTCAAGGCACTGTACACCAATTTGGGTGTTTGTAGTGAAAATACATTTTGGCCTAATTTTATGAAGAAAGATTATTTATTTGCAAAATTTTAAAACAGAAATTAAGAAAATGTGTTTTTTTCAAACTTCTCTGTATTTTTTCATTTATATAGCAAAAAATAAACCCAGTATTTATTAAATACCACCAAAAGAAAGTCCTGTTTTTTTTTAAAAACATATAAAAATTTTATTTGGGTGTTGCATGCCTGGGAAATTGCCAGTTAAAGTAACACAGTGCTGAATAGCAAAAAATGCTCTAGTAAAGGGGTTAAAACCTTCCGGAGTTCAAGTGGTTAAAGGAGAAGTATAGCCAAAGCAATTCCTTCTGCACTCCTGTAATCCGCTGTCAGGCAACAGTGGGCTGATGTTACGAAACTGGTTCAGGCTCTGGAATTCCTGGACCAGCCCCAAGCTCAGCCTCTCAGCGATCCGCCGAGAGCCCGATCCAGCCTCTCTCGCCCTCTCCACAGTCCAGTGCTCCAGTAAGCACTGGCGAGGCAGAGCAGAGAGCCAGAGAATGACAGTCATACTGAGAGCAGAAGGGAAGAACTGAGTGTTTGCAATCTTTGATCTCTTAATTCTCGACAAGTTGTGTTTCTACCAAACAGTTCTATTTTGGTTTCATCTGACCATATGACATTCTCCCAATCCTCTTCTGGATCATCCAAATGCTCTCTAGCAAACTTCAGATGGGCCCGGACATGTACTGGCTTAAGCAGGGGGACACGTCTGGCACTGCAGGATCTGAGTCCCTGGCGGCGCAGTGTGTTACTGATGGTAGCCTTTGTTACGTTGGTCCCAGCTCTCTGCAGGTCATTCACTAGGTCTCCCCGTGTGGTCCTGGGATTTTTGCTCACCGTTCTTGTGATCATTTCGACCCCACGGGGAGAGATCTTGCGTGGAGCCCCAGATCGAGGGAGATTATCAGTGGTCTTGTATGTCTTCCATTTTCTAATTATTGCTCCCACAGTTGATTTGTTCACACCAAGCTGCTTGCCTATTGCAGATTACGCCTTCCCAGCCTGGTGCAGGTCTACAATTTTGTTTCTGGTGTCCTTCGACAGCTCTTTGGTCTTCACCATAGTGGAGTTTGGAGTGTGACTGTTTGAGGTTGTGGACAGGTGTCTTTTATACTGATAACAAGTTCAAACAGGTGCCATTGATACAGGTAATGAGTGCAGGACAGAGGAGCCTCTTAAAGAAGAAGGTACAGGTCTGTGAGAGCCATAAATCTTGCTTGTTTGTAGGTGACCAAATACTTATTTTCCACCATAATTTGCAAATAAATTCTTTCCAAATCAGCCAATGTGATTGTCTGGATTTTTTTCTCATTTTGTTTCTCATAGTTGAGGTCTACCTATGATGCCAATTACAGGCCTCTCTCATCTTTTTAAGTGGGAGAACTTGCACAATTGGTGGCGGACTAAATACGTTTTTGCCCCACTGTATATAAATATACAGAGAGCAATAACATAGCAAAGAGATAACAGAAAGGAATTTAGATAGATAAAGTACTTGCCAAAAGCCTTGGTTTAAGCAGCTTTCAGGTTTCCTGAGCCAAAAGGCTGCTTTATTTCCCAAAGTTGGTTCCGTTGTTACAAGGGAGAATCTTCAACTTAGCTCAACTCGGCTCAGCTTAGCTTAACAGCCTTTTTTCTAGGAACTCAGCAGGGTGTATCCTTAAAGCAGAGAACCAATCACCTCATTTGGGGAGGGAATTTTGGGTGGAGACCCCAGCTAAAATCAAAATCCCTCACAAGTTGATATCAGGGCAATAACTTTCCCTGGATACATATAACATTCCATCCATGAGTAGATTATTACGCAGAATATCTGCTAAATGTCTAGGTATGAAATATGACATACCTGCTGGGATGGTTAAGGAGATATAATTTTCTGCTCTCCTGTAGCTGTCAGCTAGGGGGTATAACCTATCAGGCGACTTGTATTAAAGTGAGCGGTCTGAATATATGCCTGGTTTTTATGTAAGTCTCTCATATTTCAAGATATGTAATCATAAGAGAAAGTGGGTCTTGAATGTGATGTCTGCTGTATGGCTTATCTGGAATGTCTTTGAACTCAGTGAAGGACTTGGTTTATGGCTTTACGATCCTTCTCCAGCAAGAGTCTCGCAGACATATCGGTGCTAGGCTAATTGGGGTTTATAGCCATGAGCTCTCCCCCTGGGCATTGATGCCTTTTTGAACTCTGCATCAAACAGACCACATGGCACTCAACAGAGAGGGAGGGGGGATGAGGAAAGAGGGAGAGAGAGAGATACAAGATGGAGGGTTTGGAGCAATGGATGACCGCGTCCATCTCTGTGTGCACGATGGCTACACCCCATACTTCTCTTTTAATGTCTATAATTACATATAGGCACTCACAAAAAAATGTAATGCCCCTAGTGGAAAATGTGCTTATCACTACTCATAAGCTCTGCGTAATGACACCAATTTATATAGTGAAGGTATCACAAGCTTAAATGCTTTCTAAGATACATGTATACCACAAAAACTGTGCAGAAATTGTGTTTTGTGTATTGTATATTTACCTCAAATATACATTTATCCTGAGTGTTTTTAAAGTAGTATTAAAGGCAATTTTTTATTATTTCATATAGAATATGGGAGGGTTATACCCACATGGAAGAAAAATATATTTGAAATACATTTTAAAAATATTCTTCCCAAATATATATATGACATATATTTGAAATGCTACAATTTTGGCCATATTCAATATTACAAAATATTTTTAAAAATACATTTCAAATATACTGTATTTTTAATGTCTTTAAAACTACAAATCTACATTTTTGGAATGCATTTACAAATATATGTTAAAATATATGTTAAAATTACTTTTTTATATATTAAAAAAAATCTGAAGAATATATTTAAAAAATATATATTCTTCAGATTTTTTAACATATGAAAAAGTAATTTTAACATATATTTTTACATATATTTGTAAATGCATTTCAAAAATGTAGATTTGTATTTTTAAAGACATACAGTATATTTGAAATGTATTTTAAAAAATATTTTTCATATATTTTGTAATATTGAATATGGCCAAAATTGTAGAATTTCAAATATTTTTTATATATGTTGTAATAAAAATGCATTTCAACATACAGTGTATATATAGATATCTATCTATATATATATCTATATATAGATATATAGATATATATATATTTTTTAATTTATCTATTGAAATATATTGAGTATGGCCAAAATTGTAGCATTTCAAATATATGTCAATATATTTGGGAAGACTATTTTTAAAATATATTTTTCTTCAATATGGGTAACCCTTGTCATTTTTTGTTTTTTGCCAGCTTTACCTCATTGGGGAGATTTCACTTCCTGCCCGATATCCAAAACAGGAAGTGAGAGGAAATCCCTCCAAAGTAAGTCACCATAACTAGTGTCCCCATTGGATGATTTCCCTTCTATTGTTGTTCTGGTGACAACCCAAAATGAGGGATTTTTTTTTCGCTTTCTGTGATAACAATAAACATGACAAATAGAGAGAGTGCACTTTTCTAACAAGGCCACAGACAGCAATAATGAGACCTGACAGGCTTTCTATCTCCACCCTATCCAAACCTAAAAAAGCTTTGCCTTTAGTTGTACTTTAAAGGAAACAAAGATTTCTTGGCCAGGCAAATGCTGTCTCGGTAAATCATCCCATTTGTTTGATATGAAAAAACATTCAGTAGCTGTTAACACTTTCCAAATTCTTTAATTTTATTCAGACTCCAAAATATGGCAAAAATTTATTGGCGGTGTTAACTCTATAAACATTTTCCTCCCTGATGAATGTAGACATGGCTTCCAAGATTTACTATCCTAACAAAATATGCCCTCCAGCCTTTGCAGTGGGAAGCCGAAAGTGTGTACTGTTGATGGGGAACATGTGCTTGATACATTCTGCTACTGCTGATGGTGCCTGGAGTTCCTGCACAGTCGACAAGTGCTAGAGTGTCACAGCAAATACCTGTCAAGCACAGACTCACTCCTCCTTTCCTCTCATCCCTAGCATCTGCTCCAGGCTTGTCATCCACTTGTCACATTATACCATTTTAGGTACATTGAACTTGTTGATGCCTGATACCAGATACAACCTGTCCTTTACTATGTCTCCTGCGGCAGCCTAGTTTCTTTGCAGCTTAGCAAGACAAGGGAGAAGTAAATAGGGGGTATTTTTATACAACAGACAACCTACATTTTTTAAAATGGACATATCATTTAAAGGCAGATTACTGTGGATTACAGATAACCTTTGTACCTTAGCAAGTTTACTCTGGCACCTACTGTGGAATGTGTTGCATGTCAAGAAAGACAAGAGGACACCAGATTCTGGAAATTCGCAGGTAGCCCTAGATGTTTCTATTATTTTGAACAACTGAAGTTATAGGTGTCTTTTAAATCTTGTCAACCCCTCTGTAAATGTATAGGTATCTCACATACTTGTATTCTGTCATGTGATAGTTGGCAGCAGGCTTTATCAAATGCTTTCTTTGGCATTAGGCAGAGACATTTCAGACTGTTCTCCAGCATGTGTAAATTATTTGTTCTCGTTCCTTAAAGGGGATTTTTTTCTTTTCATTTTGAAGATTTTGATGTGGAAGACATCAGTATAATGTTAACCAACCTAACCAGTATGACTTAATGTATTGCATGGGGGCAGCCATATTTACACATTACATATGTAGGCACTGCTTCCTGCGTGGTAAGCTGCAAAGCATGTTGCCTCTTATCTCATGACAAGTCTACCAGACAGGATCTGGTTGATTGAGATCAATAGACTCTCTATTCTATAATACACCCGAAATGCTACAGATAACCAGAAACTTTGAGGTTTAGGCTTTGCAGGCTTTAGGTCACATAAGGGAGCTCTAAAGAAGCACTTTAATTGCATATGAAGTATGAAATTTAACAAAAGGTACTCTGATAGACTTTATCATTTGAAAGAGCAGGGCCCTCAATCCCCTCATGTTTTGCATTGTATTGGTATTGTTCTGTCACATGTTCTGTCCCCCTTTGTAATGTACAGCGCTGAGCGAACTATTGGCGCTTTATAAATACTGTATAATAATAATAATTTGCATAGACTATTAATTTGTGCAAGCTGTTTTCATCTTTTCAGCATTATTTATATACATCTATTATTTGAATTGCTCTAAAACATTTAGTTTACACAAATCATGGCTACACATTCTTTCATACAAATTTGTTTAATAAATTATTTGCTAGTGCATTTCAATATTGTTATAGTAATTATGTGTGTTTTTCATGGTAATGCTGCTGAAATTAGACACTATATTGCAAGTATTGTGTCTGTGCCAAAATAAATACCAGGCAATTTTGCCTGTTGTAATTTGTCATTTTGATGTACGGTACTAGAAAACGTCTGTTAATTTAGTTTCACTAAACCAAATGGTTCCATCCAGATTGACATTATGCTGATTTAAATATCACTAATTGCAAATAACGAGTTGCACTCAAAATTGGATGCAAGCACTTGTTTGCCTCAGTGTATAAAGCGTGGTACGTATTATACCCATCCATAGTTTAGCATGTTTTAGGTAACAAATTGACAAAGGTATATACAATGTTTCTCTTCACTTATAGTTGTATTACCATGGAAAGAGAAAACCTAGTTAAAATAATAATGGTTACATATAATAAAACAGCTTATGCATTTTTTTATGATTCTTTTTATCATGATTGTTCTGTCCTAATTTTCCCCTATCTTTTCTACCTTGAGAATTTTCTTTTTAATTTATTTCTATGTTATATTTTTATAGGCTATTGGCATGGCTAATATTTTTTTTATTACAGTTTTGTATTTAGCTAATAATAGTATTCAAATGTCTTTTTAGAATTGTTATTTGTAGTTCTGCTAACAGTTAGACAAAGAGATGTAAAGATGGTAATCTGTAGTAATAATAATAATAATAATAATAAATAGTAGAAGTAGTAGAAGCAGTAGTTGTAGTAAAAAATAGCTTACCTTATTTATTTTATTATGCTTCTTACTAAAATATTGTACCCTTTAATAATTTTTTTTAGATGTTTCAATTCTCATTTCAGTAAGGCATTGTTTACATCTGGGCATTTTGTATAGCAGGCAGAATTGCCACAATTCTGTCTGCGCTCCCAAAATGCTGTGCAAATACGACAAATCGCACCATGCATGTTCAGGTGCCTTTGAAAATGAATGGCAACTTAATACGCCTGGTGCTTTTTGACATTTTTGCACAGCGTTTTGGGATTGCCGGAAGAATTTGCCCCAATACAAAAAGCCCAGATGTGAACAGAGCCTAAATGTGTACATTTGCTAACATTACCATACTACTGTCTCTGGCTTCAGAATGCCTTTATATGTTGGTGTTTTTTTCCTAAACACACTAATATTTATCTTGCTAGTCAAATTTTATGAAATCTTCTAATTTACCTAATATAACCATTCATAATTCTATTTAGTATAGGTACTTGGCATTCATAGCACACAGAGCAATTAAATCTGTGCTGTTACCAGGGGCGGACTGACCATTTGGAAACTCGGGCACTGCCCGAGGGCCCTGGGTCAGTAGGGGGCCCCATGAGATGCCCCTGGTACCTTTTTCATAGGCTTTTTTGAGTTTGGGCAAGGACACAGGGGCCCCATGATCCCCTATTGCCCGGGGGCCCCATGAGTTGTCAGTCCGCCCCAGGCTGTTACTACATTGATTTGTAACATTATGTAATTTAATAAAAATCCAGGGATAACATAGTAAACAACGTATTTGATTAATTCTTGCAAATATCGGGCCTTATTTAACATTGTGTTTTATTGTAGTCAAACTTTCATTCTCCAGATGTCGCAGGGCAAAGTCTGCTTGGTGGCTCTTAAGCAATGTAGAGAGATCTTACTTCAAACATGCTATTAACTTAGGTCCACTATGTTTTTAAGCAACAGCCCAGAAACCAGGGAACAAAGACATCTAGTACTGTAGCTAAGTAAAACTAAATAAAAATAGAGGGTAATATTAGATACCTTGTAGCACCTACATTTAGAATGGACTTTAGGTGATGATTTTAAAATAGCTGACAGCCTTACGTTACATTTGCATTAAGTAGTAAACAAATGCTGTGAAATAAGAAGTTGGGGGGCACATGCTTGGTCTTTCCAATTAATAATGCCCGATAATTTTTAAATGATGTGCCCCCCTTTTTGTGCAGGAAAAAATATTTTACTGAACTACTTACCACCTGAATACTTTAGTCACATGTAATTACACTGTTCTGTGGCTGATTAAAGTGGTTAATTAATCTCACTTAGTGACTAATGCAGATCATAGATTGTTCGTTTATCGGCCGATTTTTCGTCCGAAAGAATAATCGTCCGATTTACGCACTGTTAGTGGGGCAACGTTATCAGACGATTTTCGTGGTTCCTCCTCATTTTGTTTATCGGTCATGCTGGAAGATTCGTGGAGAACGTCCAATTTTCGCAATCATTGGTGGCAACATCAGTTTACAGAACAAACGATGTTTTGTTTTTCGGATGACAAATCGTCTAATAAACGAACCATCTATGGCCTGCGTTATCTGCATTTAATTAGCCTCTGAACCTGTGTAATTAATGTGTTCAGTTTTAAAGGGATGATTTGGCAACCCTTGCTGCTTGCCCACCCTCTTCCAGGTTGAATGACTCTCAGCATCATTCAACTATTTCCTGTGTGCCCAATATGATACACCCCTTGGCGATGGAAATCTGAACGCATAGGAATGCTGCATAGAATGGCACTCACATAGTGATGTGTTCATGATTCTATCCAGCAGTGAGGACTCACCACCTATGACACTAGAGAAAAAAAAAGGACCCTGCTCATCACGTGACCAGCCATAGGACACGAGGTAAGGTATTCTGTCAGTTAAGTCGGGATGGGGTGGTTGGGGTTAGCGTTAAGATTTTAATGAAATATGTATAATTTTAAGTTTTAGGGCAGTTGTAAATTAACATTCAGCCCACTGGCCCTCTGGAATGCTCTCTGCATTCTAGCACCTGGTACTGAAAAAAAAGACTGTACTGTGAGAAAGAGTTATCTCTGCCCCCAGTACAACTAAAGTTCCAGTCTCAGAAAGAGTGGTGCAGGAACATGTGATCAGGTAATTACCAATATTGTGTGGGAAAATCAGAGGTATATTTCACTGCCAGTAACAACCAATGAAGGAGGCCATTTTAAATTTCACTGCCGCTGACCACCAATGAGGGGATATGAGTGGTTACGTTTCACTGACAATGTGTTATTATTGTGTCCACTGACATCAATGCTGTGGGTTACTATTGTGTCCACTGACACTAGTATTTGGGGTTGTTATTATTGCACTCACTCAAAACAGTCCTGGGGGTCATTATTGCATCTGCTGACACCAGTGGTTGGGGTTTGTATTGCAGTCATTTAATAACACTAATGCTGGGGGTCATTATTGCATCTGCTGACACCAGTGGTTGGGGTTTGTATTGCAGTCATTTATTGACAATAATGCTGGGGGTTATTATTTCGGTCACCGACACCAGTCCTGGGGGCTATTATTGTGGCCAGTGGCACCAATGCTGGGGGATTTTATTGCAGTCATTGACACCGATTCTTAGATTTACCAATCTCTACTACTGGCTTACTTATACAATCCACTAAATTTTCACACAGAACCTCACATTAGATAGTTTTTGCTAAATTTCAAAGAGATTGTACAATTAGATTGTAATGTTTTACAATCTGCTTTAGTCTAACAAACAATGTCACAACTTATTCAGTAAAAGTTTCAAGACTCAACATAATTTTCTGAATATTTGCCTTTCTGTATAATTCTGTTTAAACTCAATAAATTGTACAATTAGGCCCCATTAAGAAAAAATTAATAATAGCGCCTATGGTCAAAATTATATAACTTACTTATAGTGTACCAGCTGCAAAAAAATCACCATATATAAAGTGTAACAATTAATGCAATAAATAATTTGCGCTAGTAAATATATATAAATATATAAAAAATATAAAAATCATCAAATCATAAGTCCAAAAAATATATATATGCCAATACCACAAAAAAAGTGCAAAAAAACTTTTAAAGTGCAAAAAACTTTTGTGCAAAAAAAGTCTAAATATGAAAAATTTCACCAAAAAAACCTTGATAATATGATGGCAGATCATCCATAGATATATTTTCAGAAACGAAACTCTGCAACACACCAATCCTCATAGATCAAATAACAGGATGAAAGAAACTTTGCAATTAATCGGAAATCCACTTCTCCAGAAGAAAGAGACCACCTTCAATCGTATCCATGGGGGGAAATGCCAGACACTCGAGAGAAACAGAAAGATCAAGAGGTGTCCCAGCCGACACCAGCATCAACAGCATGACAGCAATCACATAAAACGAGCCTAGCTACTCAGCACATGCGCAGTAGCTGGCAGCCAAAAACGTAATGACGTCACATCAATCAAGCTCCGCCCTACGCGTTTCGTCATCGACGTGAGGACGTCAATGACAAAACGCGTAGGGCGGAGCTTGATTGAGAAGAAGCTTGAGCTTGATTCTGGAGAAGTGGATTTCCGATTAATTGCAAAGTTTCTTTCATCCTGTTATTTGATCTATGAGGATTGGTGTGTTGCAGAGTTTCGTTTCTGAAAATATATCTATGGATGATCTGCCATCATATTATCAAGGTTTTTTTGGTGAAATTTTTCATATTTAGACATTTTTTTGCACAAAAGTTTTTTGCACTTTAAAAGTTTTTTTGCACTTTTTTTGTGGTATTGGCATATATATTTTTTTGGACTTATGATTTGATGATTTTTATATTTTTTATATATTTATATATATTTACTAGCGCAAATTATTTATTGCATCAATTAGGCCCCATGTACACAGGACACTTCTGAAAGATGGAAACTGACTGCTGGAAAACGTAGGTTAAAAAAACGTCTGTTTAGCTGCGTTTGCATAACGTGTTTATGCACGTTTATGTGCGTTTGTGTTTATAAGATAAGCACAGGAGAACCTCCCAAATGCCCAGAATGCACTGAAAAGCGGTAAAGTATTAACTATTTCAGACTGTTTCAGAGAAATACAGAGAGTAGAAGCAGAGACAGCAGTATGTGTTGAAATTAGCGTAGGTGTGAGTTGCTCATTAACATCTCTTTTGTTTCCAAGGGTGGGAAGGTGTCTGGTAGAGGGAGTCATTAAGGTCACCTGGCAGGAGGTCTTCATGAGGAAGATGAGGTGTGAATGGGCATTAACATATCTTTTGTTTCCAAGGGTGGGAGAGGTCTGAGGTGTGAATTGGTCATTTCAATGTGTGACAAGCTTGGTAGGAACATCCTGTGCACAGTGTTTTGTCCATCTGAGCACCTTGCAAACGCTTTACATGCATTTTTCATGATGAAAAACGGCTCTGCACAGCATCAAGAACTGGAAGAGTTAAAAAAAAATTTCAGACGCAATTGCTTATAACCACGATTTGCCACGTTTAGCCGCATTTTGCATTTGAAACGCTGATAAAATCGACTGCTTAATGCAAGTTTGGTGCGTTCAAAAAAACGACTGTAAACTCAAATGCCTGTAAAAGACTGTAAACAAAGATGTGTACATGGACACATAGGAAAACATTAAGGTGAGTTCAGGGGCTGCTGAAAAAAACACTGAACAGCTCCTAAACGTGAGTTTATCAGCTGCAGTGTACATGAGCCCTTAGACTGTAACATATAAACCCAACTTCATACAAAGTGTTTTTTTTTTTTGATTCACCACAGCTGCTATTCTTAAAGTGTTACTAAACCGAGGACCCTGCATTCACTATATCTGGTCTCCCACAGAACAAAGAACATGGAAGTGCAATCATTTTAGTAAATATAAACTGCTAAATATATTTTCTAATCAGCAGTTAGAGTAGTCTTGGGACTTCTATCAGTATCCAGCAGAGCACTGGTTAAAGCTTGTAGGAGGAGTTTTCATTCTGCTCTTGGAGGATGCAGAACCCCTGACCTCTGTCTGGACAGTGCTGATTGGCCCTGTGCTGATCACATGCACTCTTCCAAGAAAAAAAAACCTCTTTAGCAATACACACCAAAATTAACATGTGCAGAGTGACTCCACATGATATGTCTTATCAGCAGATAAGAGGGGGGCACTGGAAGAAGGGGAGGATCAGAGTCAGGATCAAACAGCCTTTTTACACAGTGCAGAGGATTCACTCCACAGTGAGTATAACAAGCATGCTTTACTGCATATGCAGACTGATTTTACTGTTGTGGGTTTAGTAACACTTTAAACAGGCCATACATTAAGAAATTTTCTTTCTTGCAACCGCGGGTTGCAAATTGTAATTTTCATGCCCATCCTCCCTTGCATGTTTGAATTGTGTACCCGCTGATTGCACCACTTATACTCCTGAATTATTTGTTTCCTTAATGCTTAACACAAGCATCACTTATACATTGACCTAACTATTCAGAACATTCACACATGACATTCGTAATGCTAAGTGGAATGGTGCAAATATGAAAATATCTTATTGGCTTGGCCACTTTTCTCAATATGGCACCACAACATGGAAGAACTTTTTTTTCTATCTTTAAAAAAAAATGTTCTTTGCTCCTCTATGCCAATGCCACTGGATACATAGGCTGTAGTAATTTTGTAGAAGGAACGTTTTGTAGGTGACAGCTCGCTAGTCAGCACTCATCTTAGACACCTGGATAACTTCTATAGAAAGCTGCAGGCCCTGAGCTGTGGTTCCACTGTCCTGGCTGTGTTGTCTGCCTTACAGAGCCAATTGACATAAATTACTTGGCTGGTAAAAAGATCTCATAATATATGATTATATATTTTTACTTGGCCGATGCTAACAGCATGGATAAATACCCCCACTGGGCCATTGTATTCTGACAGTCACTGCCCAGAATGCCTGGTCAGTGAATGCATCTAATTGGATGCAGCTGCTGTTTGCCCAACTATTTTCTGCCTAGCTGCTTTGATTCAAAAATGTTGGGCAGGAGGGTGCCAATTGGGCCACTGTCTAAGCAAACTTATGCAGGTTCTTTAGCAACCAGCCAAAGTTTGAAGAGTGTACGGCCAGCTTTATTTTGTTCTCTAAGAAAAAGGCATTATCACTTTCCCAGGGCACCATTAAGCCTAAATACAGTCCTGCTTACTAGCAAAAGTAAGAAAACTAGTTTAAAGTAAAGCTTCTGTAGCGCAATCCATGTAGGGGGCGCTTCATAATGATTGTCCCCAGTGGTTGCCATGACCTTGCAATACTTCCGACACCTCTGACATTCTGGGTTCAGACATATTTCAACAGTATAGGATAATAATGCAAGAGACAATTCTTTAGTAACACCTCTATATTAGACTTGTTCAAAAGAGTAGGCTACATGAACTATGGGCTTAGGGTATACAACCCCAGTTTAAAATGTTATACATTCATGAGTAGTAAGCTTCAACAATTCACTTGCAACACCAGCAGCAAGAGGGAAAAGAAAGGGCTTGTTGACTTAACAGCTTCCTCTGTGTTGCTGGTGCCACAATGAGGCATGCAGAGAATTATTTCAATGTATGCTCTGGCACAGATAGATATAAGTAAGTACCATACTTTGAAAAACAATGGCCTTAGAAGAGAAAAGGTCCCTTTAACTAGAGACTGAGTCCTGCGATGTTTAAAGTTCCTGATATGGTGGTATCCACTGTCTTCTGCTAGCAATGGTGGGGCCCATAAGAATTAGTGAATACTGGTAATTCAATGAAGTTAACAGATAAGCCATGATACTGCTCAAAGCAAAGGTCTCCTGCTAACTAAGATGTAGAGGTGTCTGCATGCAGTGTCTCTAGAGTGATGATAGAAAGAGTTTGGGCATCCACTCACCAATCTTATGATAGCATGGACACCTAGGAACAAGAGTTCTTGCCCAGGCTGTTGGCTGTTTTCAGGGATTCGCATAGTTACCATCTGATGGCCTGTCAACACAGCCAGCAGAGATGCTTGTGTAAAGACAGTGACAGTCCCGATGCAGAGAAGCTGATGTAATCCCATTGTGTGGTGGTCGGTGTCTCCACCATACTGAACTGATTGGAACGATTATGCGCAATAGAGACTTGGAAGTTGTACGCGACAGCTATCTTGTTAAGGTCTCAGCCATTTTGTTTTTCATGAACAATCATCTTTCTCCCCTGCTCAAATGGAATATGTAGCTATAAGTTGTAACAGACTTCGAAAGAGCCTCTTATCTTAAATAAAACACAAATAGAGGCCAGCTCCAGAGCTGTAAACTGCTAATTAGTCTTGGCAGGGTGTCTATTTTGCAAAGACACTTTCCTCTGTCCTATCATAAAACAATAACGCAGTCAGCTGTCACACATGACCTGTTAGGCCATTAGAGCTTAGGAATTCAGAGTGTGCCATAAAATGTCTATTGCACATGTAACCATTTCACATACAGTTCATAAAATCCAACATGAACTGGGCTCATTAATATTAGGTATACATTTGGATAGATCATTTCATGCCGAGCCAAACAAGGTCCTACATGACTATGTTAGAACATAGGAAAGGTAAAAAAGCAGTCTCTTCCCTCCTGGGTGACAAAGGTACGCTGTTTGGTATTCCTGGGTTTGAAATATAATTCTGAATATTAATCTGCCAGTTGCTAGAATACCACCTGCATATAGTGGAAGTTATTAATATTAGTATGAAATTGTAGTTGGGACTTGGCCATAAACTTGGTGACCTCCTAGAACCTATCCCCTAAGCAGGTGATTGGTCAGTTGTTCTCAGGCAACACCTCTTTAGTATCATAGAAAAGGACTGACAGGCCTGGTGAAGGGAGCTCTCGTTTAACATCAATCAATAAACATCTTAACGGACTTGAGAGCCAAAGAAACATTTTTTGCTCGGATAATTGAATTCTGCTAAACCAGGACTTTGCAAGTATTCTGCCTTCTTAACTGCCTTTTATTTCTCTGTTGCATTATTGTTCTTTGTCTTTGTAACATCTTTTTATGTCAATATTTTAATTGCACCATTTTGACCTTTTTAGTAATAAACCCTATTTTGAAAAGTGTTGAAACTGTCTCTAAAGCTTTTAATGCAAACTAAAGAATCCCTGTCTCTTGAAGAGTGCTACTGTATGTAATAATCCTCTGTATATCCCTGTCTGTGCTGACAGTGTGTTTTGCAGACGCTTATGCTAATATTATAGTGTTATTGTTAGGATTTGTGAGTTTCCTCCTTCTCTGTAAAAAGGTGGTGGTAGCAGTGTGAAGGGTTAATTGCGTAATTAACCTAACCCAGCAACAATCACTCTCAGCCTGCTGACACATAGATTGTGGTCCCGTGAGCTGGAAAATCTTTGTGCAGGGTGCAGCTGAGAGTGGCATTGTTACACAAGTGACAGCTTGGTGTGAGATTGGCTGGTCCTTTGCCACGAGTTGGTGAGTAGGGCAGGGGTCGGGCACCGCATTTCATCACACTTATGTGAAGAGTCCCGCAGCAGTAGGCCAACAATCTGTCTCTGGAGGAGAACGCAAGTCCCCTTGTGTTGAGTTCTGAATCCCGCACAAGAGAGATAGACAGTTTCTTGCTGTAGAGTATATCTGCTCTCCCTGCATCCTTCTGGTTCACAAGCTCTCTGGTAGATGTAGTTCAATCAGAACTCAGAAATACAGTATGTACTGTATTGGCTATAGGACTACAGGTCCCAAGATCCTTTGCTGTCTGAAGAGCTGGATCCACTCTGCTAAAAGGAAGTGATGTAGCAGTCCCAGTACTGGGCAATAGGGGGGAAAAGGATTAATCATAGTCTCATCTGTAAATGTCCCTGAAAGGCATAATGATAAAGCCAGCATCTGGCTACACTTGTAATCCCACAGCAGTAGGCCAGCAATCTGTCTCTGGAGGAGAACGACAGTCCCCTTGTGTTCAGTTCTGAATCCCACAACAAGAGAGAGAGAGACAGTTTCTTGCTGTAGAATATATCTGCTTTCCTAGCATCCTTCTAGTTCACCAGCCCTCTGGTAGTTGTAGTTCAATCAGCACTCAGAAATACAGTATGTACTGTATTGGCTATAGGACTACAAGTCCCAAGATCCTTTGCTGTCTGAAGAGCTAGATGCACTCTGCTAAGAGGAAGTGATGTATACGTCCCAGTAGTGGGCACTAGAGGGAAAAGGAGTAATCATAGTCTCATCTGTAAATGTCCCCGAAAAGCATAATGATAAAGCCGGCACCTGGCTACACTTGTAAATGTGCAAGTGTTAAGCTTGCCATACCTCTAACAATATGATGACTGATATAATAATTTAGATTTAAAAAAAAAGCATATATTCCCGAAATTGTACAGTAGGTGATGTGATAAATACATAATTTTATTTGTGGACAGTTTGACTGACCCCATTGATCTGTTTTTTTAAGCAAATATCTTTTCAGACAATCAAATCTTTGTTTATTGTTTCATTTATTAGCATACAACATGTATGTAAAACATGTTACTATCTGATTGCACATTTTGTGGTCACTCTGCAAGGACCTACCTAAGCAATCTATTCAGTTTGTATCCAAAGTTATTCATTAATGTAAAAAATATATTTCAATAAATCTGTAATGTGCGGGGGTCCGCTCTGCAATCAATTTAGGTCTAACAAAAATGTGCCAACTTATCCACATTTTATTTCTAAATTAATTCTTATTAGAGCCAGAAGTCTTTCAATTGCTGTACAGTTCTATTTAAACACAATCACATCACATTGTAACTTGTGTGGCTAGTTCCCATGGATTTCATCTACTAATGTCAGACCTTGAAAATCCAAACCTAAACCTTTTCCAAATTAATTGAAAGAAGAAATGTGGAATTAAAAAAAACCCCAAACATCTACACTCACCTCCCTACTGCAGCATCTGTCCGATGCTGCAGCTTTCCCCATCGGCTCTAAGCCCAAGAACTGAGCAATCACATTACCTCCAATCACTCAGTTCTTGGTCTGCTCTGCGCAGAGAATAATAACTGTTAGTCCTCACTCTCTGCTATTCCCTTCCAATGCTCACTGGAGTGCCAAGCTGGGGAGGGGGTGGCAGCAATGGGCTTGAGCTTTCAGTATCATGCTGAGAGGCTGAGCCAGCTGCTGATCAGGCATCTGGGTGGATCCCTACATTATTGCCGGGATCTTTCTGGAGCCTGGACCAGCTCTTTTATGTCAGCTGACAGTGGACTTTATTCTGCTGTTGGCTGATTCTTGGTCACAGGAGTGCAAAAGTAAATGCCCAGAAAAGTAGCATGGCCAAAAAGCTTTGCCCATACTTTTCTTTTAAAACTGAAGTTTAATCTCCTTTGATTTTGCCTTCCCTGGCTCCTCCCCTACCCCACCCCCACTCCCAATCAACATACTAAGTAGCCTCCCTGACGGTATTCCCGAGTGTAGCTCGGGGTAAAGTTTCAGTACCACAAGCAGTAACCCTGAGCTACACTCGGGCTTAAAATGCGGCGCTGCTCCGGGATCTGTTCTTCTCTTACCTTGTCCTGCGCTCCAACGATGTCCCTCCTGCAGTGTCCCATGTAATGTCCTCCGGTGGATGCCGGCATCTGTCTTCTGGGTTCCATCCCCTGCGACGTTGGGACGTAACGGCGGGAAATTTGAAAATGACAAAAAGTGTATCAAACCATTTCACATACATTTTGTCCCGAGTGCTTTGTCCGGCGCCCTGCCTGCATTTTTACTGTTTTTTCTGCCTGGAAACTGAGAAACGTCCATGGCATCCAAAAAGCGTCCCTTTAGGTCAAAATTGGTTTTAGACCAGCTAGAGAACAGCGATAGTAAATTAGAACTACTTGCAGAATTGATTGATAATGATTTGTGGGGAAATTCGTCATCAGACACTGAAAACGATTTTGCGACTTTGCTCAGTGATGTGCGAACTTGGCGCTATATTTCAAATTTCAGTGTTTTTGGTTTGATTATATTATTGAATTACATTTATTATTATATTATTATTTTTTATGATTATTTATTAAATTATAATTTATGATTTCGTGTTTCAAATTTTAACATACCCGGGATGTTTACTAGACTCTTGTTCGGAAAGATTTCAGTGAGTTATTCCTAAAAATTACAGGCCTACAATAAAAAAACTACATATTTCCATGCAAAAAAATGTACCGCTTTGAGCATAGAAATATGGAAATAATCAGACCGCTAGGCAGGTTAAATGTTCAAGTAAAACCTTTCCATTTTCATTTAACAACTTATTTTGGACCCAGTGATGTATACATTGAGTCTTTGTGTTTCTCTATGCAATGCTAGCAGATCAAGGCTGCTTGGAGAGGCAGGCGGGGTGATGTGCATAGCTGAGGTAAATTATGTAGCAGATTATTATTATTATTATTATACAGTATTTATAAAGTGCCAATAGTTCGCTCAGCGCTGATGAAAATATCACAGCACCCTGCCTCATTAATCATCTCAAGTACCATAGGTCATTGTGTATGCAATGCTTGGAGGGAGTTATCTACATGGCAAGTATCAAAATGTCTACATGGGCAAGTGTCAGTCTGGAACAGTTCATATATGTGAACTAGCTCCATTAATACAATGGCAAATCTCTGCACATGCTTTAGAACACACTAGTTTAAAACATAGGTGTAAATAGTTTTCCAGAAAATACAAATTAGTTTATATCCATAGATCTGTTAAGCAGATGTAGTGTTAACACATGGAAGTCAGTTAATACATCCAGACCATACTGAAGAAAGCTTTAGCTAATCTTTCCTCATAAAATTGGATTGTTTAAAATGTTTATAATATTTTTCTATTTTCCATTTCTAAGCTTTTTACATGCTATATGCATAAAAGGAGAAATGCACACCCCTCATTCTATGCCAAACGATTCACACTGTTCAAAAATATTATTGCATGGCTCCACAATTCATTCAAATGTTTTTTTAGATGTTATTATTACTGATTCAATGTTACCGCTCCAAGCTGTTGCACTTTGTTAAGGTTGTCAGTATATGTGAAGCATTAAACCTTTATGTTCTAACCTTCACAAGAAAACTGCAATACCTCCAGGATATTCATTTCTCTGTACAATATTATAAACAAGACAGTCTGTTAGGTATGTAAATCCTGACTATATAAAGATAAAGTAGACCTTGAAAAATATGCTGACATGAATTGCATCATGGAAACATTCAGATTGTCAGTATACCAGCAGCTGCCCCCTTGCAGCAGCACCAGTCAAGTAAAAGGAGAAGTAAAAATGTGACCTGTTCTGTTCCCATTAGGAACCTGCTGGTGAAAAGTAGATGGAAACACTGTGTAATCACATTCAGTGCCTCATGACACATAGTAAACATTTTCATACCTACAACATTCTGAGATGGGAAAGAGGGACTTCTTTTAGAACAAAATATGATGGTAAAGGATACATCTCTAACATGATCTCAGTGTTGCAGACCGTAAAGTAGTCCTGCACAAAGAAATGACTGCTTAAATGCAAAATAACAAATAGAAGAGAGATAGTTAGCAGCAGGGGCGGACTGACCATTTGGAAAGTCGGGCACTGCCCGAGGGCCCGGGGTCAGTAGGGGGCCCCATGAGATGCCCCTGGTACCTTTTTCATAGGCTTTTTTGAGTTTGGGCAAGGACACAGGGGCCCATGATCCCCTATTACCCGGGGGCCCCATGAGTTGTCAGTCCGCCCCTGGTTAGCAGTAATGTATTTCAGTTTGGTTCTGTCTACCAGATAATCTCTTTTAGGCCATAAAGCAGTGACTATGGGTAGCCACCAACAAGAATCAGTAGATTCTTGCTAGCAGTTGTAAATGCTGGTTGCATACACTGCATTCAAACAACAGCAGCTGTCAGCGATGGCTGTCAGATTTGTAGTTGGTTCCTCTTCTGTTCCAATGTAATCACTCATGCGAGCGAATACATGTGAATGGATCCTCCAATAGGCCCTGGATGCAGACAATGCACACAAAGGCTAATCTATTAAAGCTGGAGCAGCCAGAATCTGGAGCAATTTTCCATGGCAACCAGTCAGCATTCATCTTGACTTTTCAAAGCTTAAAGTGGTTGTAAACCTTTACATATACCCATTGAAGTGACTAGATGATCCACAAAGATTGAACAAATCCTACTATTTAAGTTGAACCTGTTTATCTTCAGTCTCCTCTTCTCTATATCAGTTCAAAATCCAGAATTTATCAAGCTTGTCTGGGAGTTAAGAAAAAAGGGGACGGGGAGATGAAAGTACACTCTGCAGTACTTGGTGAGGAGAGCTCTGAGCAGAGGCGTAGCTTGAAGCTAGTGGGCCCCGATGCAAAAGTTGACCTAGGGCCCCGCCACTAATTTCTGCCATGCTCCAAGATGCTCCCACCATGCGCCAAGATATGATAGCTGTATGGTGGCTGTGTGTGGGGGCAGGTAGGCCACACTCTGAGCTTTCGGGTAAAAGCGGTAGGTTTGTATTTAAAATAGGAAACTCAGCAGGCCCTCTGACTTCCAGATCAACATACAAGCCCGCTGCTTTCACCCAGCAGCTAACAGTGTGGTCTGCCTGCCCCCACCTTGTGTGCTCATGCAGGGCTGAGCAGGGGCGGGAGGGTTTTACTGTACTGGAATGGGTGGGGGGGCTAATCAGAGAGTGTGCCACTGCAGATATCACACCTTCTTTTTTTTAAACACCTTTCTTTTTTATGTTATTAACTGCCTCACGCCCGCCATATAAGGAAATGACGGGCGCAAAGCGGTTCTCTCGTTCTGGGAGGACAGCACATGACAGAGACAGCTCGGTGTCCATCCCCTCCTGGTTGTCAGTGCTGACACTTTCCCATCCAGCAGGGCTGGCCTCACCCCGTCCTTCCTCTGCTACTCTCTGGCTCAGGACTTGAAAATGGAGCCAAAAGCTCAGAGTTGACAGGGAGACAGCACTGGCTCCCCTGGAGCATAAGCAGGGCACAATTGTGACCCCTGACAACCCTGATGCTACGTCCATGGCTGTGAGAGTTGATTGGAGGGAAGAGACAAACCCCCTCCACACAGCCTACAGCAACAGAGCTGAGGCTGTCAATCTGCTAGAGGTCCCTCCCCCTGTGCGGGAGGGAGCTGCATGTAAAAGAGAGAGAATGCATTAAGTTAAAAAACCTTTACAACCACTTTCAGTGGGTACCAGCCAAATTTCAATCAGTGTGTGGCAGTCCCTGTCTACTGTTCTTAAACCCCTGGTCATATCAAAATCCAATTTTGAAATCGTGCGACTTACAGTGAAGTCACACGATTTCAAAATTGGGTGACCTGCCAATTTCAGTTGCGATTTCCAAAACATCTGACACAGATGTCTATGCAAATCGCAACAAAAGTAGTGCATGCACTACTTTAGAAATCGGTATGGCTCCGACCAAGTCAGAACCGCACCGCAAATCGCATGCCAAGTTGCACCCGATATGACCGGGGTGTAAAATATTTTCCTGTAACTAGGTGGACATGCGTACCAGGAAAAAAAACAAAAAGAAAAGCAGATTATGAAGCAAGTGATAGAATCAAAACTGAGTATATCTATGAAGGTTTTTTTTTATCCTTGTCACATTGACCTGGACTTGTTCTGTTGAAGATGTATTGCTGCTCATCCAAGTAGCTTCCCAAGCTAAAATGAGTGTCTGGTACAGATTCTGTCATCTGTAGCCACAGGGGTAACTCAGTTAGCTTGATCCAATAACTATTTGATGAGTCAAGGCAGATGTTGGTGCTTCAAGATCATGAAGTTTGTGAAGCCACTCTAATTACATAATCTGGTCACCATGATGCCTTGCAGCCTAGGACAGGTGCTGCTTGGCCTCTTTAATTAACAAACAATTAGTGTAAGCTCTGCTATTCAGAATGAATACAAACAGCATACTGTATATAACTACAAATCAATAATTCAATAATTCAAATGCAAGTGTTTCCTCCTGCAAAGGATTGGTGTCCTCTTTGATGACTTGCTGAAGCATGTGTCCTCATCTGTCCACAGTGCACACCTTATTGTCTGCTTAATAATGCCCTTTTCTAAAGTATTACTAAACCCACAGCAGTAAAATCAGTCTGTATATGCAGTAAATCATGTTTGTTATACTGTACTCACTGTGGAACCTAAGGGGTTATTCCATTGTGTGACGATTGTGCGCAATAGAGGCATGGACGCTGTACATGACAGCCATCTAGTTAGGTCACAGCCATGTTGTATCTCCTGTCCTCCCTCCTCCCTTTTGAATGGAATGTGAGGCTGTAAGTGAACGGAGGTCAAAAGGGCCTTTTATCCTAAATAAAACACAGCTAGGTGAGCTCCATGGCTGTAAACCATTAATTAGTCTGGTTACAGGGGGTCTGCTTGAAAGCTACTTTCCTCTGCCCGATTGTAAAACAATAACTCAGTCAGTCATGACCTGTTAGGTCATTAGAGCTAGAGTGTGCCATAAAACGTACATTTCACATGAGTCATTTTTCATACAAATTCATAAACTTCAGCAGGAACTGTACACATTAATATGAAGTATATATTCGGATAGGTCATTTTAATATGAGTCACACGAGACCTTACATCACTATGTACAAGAGAGAAGAAAGAAATCTCTTTTATCCGGAGTTTGGAATATAATTGTAAATATTAATCTGCCAGTTGCTAGGATGCTACCTGTACCTATTGAAGGTTATTGACCTTAGTATGAAATTGTAAGGCATTTGGTTATAACCTTGGTTACCGCCTAACACCCATCCCCAAACTGGATGATTGGTCATTTGTTCTCAGGAGACACCCCTTTGAGATGATAGAAAAAGACTGACAGCCTGGAAAAAGGAAGCTCTCCTTTAACATTGATCAAGAACCATCTAAGAGACTTGAGAGCCAAAGCAGCCTTTTGTTCGGACAATTGGACTCTGCTCAAACCAAGGACTTTTGCAAGTATTCTGCCTTCTGAACTTCTTTCTTTTATTTCCCTGTTGTTTTATTGCTCTCTCTTTATATCTTTGTTACATCCTTTTCTGTAAATATTTTAATTACACCATTTTGACCTTTTTAGTAATAAATCCTATTTTCTGAAAAGTGTTGAACTGTCTCTAAAGCTTTTAACGCAAACTAAAGAATCCCTGTCTCTGAAGAGTGCTACTGTATGTAATAATCCTCTGAATACATCTGTCTGTGGTGACGGTGTGTATTACAGACGCTTATACTAATATCATAGTGTTACTGCTAAGATTTGTGAGTTTCCTCCTTCTCTGTAAAAAGGTGGTGGTGGCAGTGTGAAGGGTTAATTGCGTAATTAACCTAACCCAGTAACAATCGCTCTCAGGCTGCTGCACATAGATTGTAATCATGCGAGCTGGAAAATCTGTGTGCAGGGCGCAGCTGAGAGTGGCGTTGTTATGCCAGTGACAGCATGGTGCGAGATTGACTGGTCCTCCTGTCACAGCGTGGTGAGAAGGGCTGGGGTCTGACGCCACGCACCGTCACACATTGCATTGTGTAAAAGCTATCTGATCCTGCTTTCAATGATCCTCCCCTTCTTCTACTGTCCCCTAGCCATCTGCTGATAGTACATAGCTCTAGGAGTCACTCTGCACATGCTCAGTTTAGTATGTATTGCTACAGGGTTTTTTTCTTCTTTGGGAGGGTGCATGTGATCAACACAGGACCAATCAGCACTGTCCAGACAGAGGGGAAGGGGTTATGCAGCCTCAAAGGACAGTCAGAGCAAAATGAAAACTCCTCCTACAAGCTTAAACCAGTGCTCAGGTTGGCACTGATAAAAGTCACAAGACTGCTATTGTAGCTCTACCCCCTTAGGAGTTGCAAAGAGATTTTGGGTCCCCCTATAGTCCTGCACAGCCAGGCAACGCATTTTCACTTAGGCTTGCACCCAGATTCAGATATCAGCCCTTGAGCTGGGATAGGGTTAGGGGTGTACAGGATGCCCAAGGGAATTGATGAACTGAGGACAACTTCCTGAAACTATTTACCAGCCTCCACTGCAACACAGTCTCTATTGGAGAGCTAGCCAGCGTCTCCTTAATGTACCACTCCAGACCCTAGATGACCCAGACTCCTCTTCCTTCACCTAGCAATCTGAAGGTATCCCTGAACAGGGGATCCGGTTCCTGTTGCTTTAAGAAATGGACAGTCCCAGGTAGGTGGCAAATCTGGGGTGCTCCTTCCTCTATCCGCCCAGGGGGTACAGAGCTACTCACTCAGATCCTCTCTAGTGCCATTGATGGGTTGGTGGCTGTTACCAGGTCTTCTAGCTGGGCTGCTCCTTCCCTGCTGTAAGGGTGGTCCTTTCTCTGGGGGCCAGTGAAGCTCTGAGCTTTCCTCCTTTCCAGCTCTACTGCCTGTAGGTGATCCCCTCTCTTTATCTGGGCCCCCTCCCAGGCTCCTGCCTTCAGCCTCACATCTTCTTCTCTGTCTTCCATCCGAACTCTCCTGCAGCTGAGCAGGCTCAGAAACTCTTAAAGGTTGTCCCAGCCCCTTTCCAAGCCTCCTGTTGGGGATTGTCCAGGGTCCTTCAAGAGTTCATGTCAGCTATGCCTCAGATCTGCCCACTACTTCTAGACCTTTCTCCAAAGATCTAGAGCAGGGGGTAATTCCAGAGGGCTGGTCTGCAGGGCCTCTCAGCTCCTGACCCAAATTTGACCTCATGACTATTGCACCCAGGGTGCTACTCAGCCCTCCTTTCTAACAATCAGGACTCTAGCTCCCCCTAGCTAACTAAGAGGGCACTACACTATATACTGCTGATGAGAAAAAGTATTTAGCAGTTTATATTCACTAAAATAATTGCTTTTCCATGTTTCCGTGTACTGTGAGAGACCAGATATAGTGAATGCAGGGTCATGAGTTTAGTAGCACTTTAAGTTGTAGGGAAACTGTTCAGTCTGAACCTGCAGATTAATTCTATGTTGGGCCATACATTTGTTGAGTGCTGATTGTTTTGTGTACAGGTCTTTGCATTCCTTGGTTGCAAAACTGAGTAGGCACAAACACTTGAGTTTACAGCCAATAAAAACAGGCAGTGTACGTGAATGAAGTGCAAATGACCACATTTACTGTCTATAGTAGGGGTATTGAATTAAAATTCATGGGGGTCTGTTCAGTAAAATTTTCTTCCAGGAGAGCTGTAAATCTCATGTTTGTGCTATGACTCAGATCCTTCACATCACAGCCCCACCCCTTCACAGCACAGGTCTGCCTTTACATCAGTGTCATCAGTCTCCCCCTTTACATCACAGCCCCCTTTACATTGCAATGTCTTCCTCTTTACATTACATTACATCACAGCCCCCTTTTATATCACAGCCCTGTTCACATCACAGCCCCCCCTTTACATCACAGTGCCCCTCTTTACATTGCAGTATCCCCTTTACATCACATCTCCCCCTTTTGCGTGACAGTCCCCTCATTTACATCAAAACACGCCCCTTTAAAGCATAGTCTTCCACTTTACATATCAACATCCCTTTAAATCACAGTGATCCTATTTACTTCATAGCCCCTCCTTTACATCACAGAGTCCCCACTTTACATCACAGCTCCCCTCTTAACATTGAAGTGTCCCCTTTACATCAAAGCACCCCCTATACATCACATCCCTCCTTTTGCAAGACAGTCCACCCCATATACATCAAAACATGCCCCTTTAAATCACAGTCTTCCTCTTTACATAGCAACATCCCTTTAAATCATAGTGTCCCCTGTTTACATCACAGCCCCCTTTTACAATACTGCCCTCCCATTACATTACAGCACCCCCCACTTTACACCTTAGTCTCCCCCCTTTATATCACAGCCCAGTCTTTACATCACAGTCCTCCTTTGCATCGCAGCGCCCCTCTATAGATTACAGCCCCCTTTTTACATTACAGCGCTCCTTTTACATCACATCCCCCTTTACATCGCAGACCCCCATTTACATTGCAGGCTGCCTCTATAAATCACAGCACTCTCTTTATATTACAGCGCCCCCACTTTTTATCATAGCCCCCTTCGCATCACAATTCCCCCATTTACATTACAGTGCACCCTTTTAAATCTGTCTTCCTTGTCACATAGCAACCCTCTTTTACATCACAATCCCTTTTACAATATGGCCTCACTTGCATCACAGCATCCCCTTTAAATCATAGTCCCCTCTTTACATCAAAGCCCCGCCATTACATTTCAACATCCCCTTTAAATAGCAGTCCCTCCTTTACATCCCAATGCTCTTCTTTACATCACAGTGGACACACAGGCAGCTAAGTGGTGTAGTTGCAATCCAGACAGGACTGTCACTAAGGCTGACCATACAGTGAAGGAAATAAGTATTTGATCCCCTGCTGATTTTGAATGTTTGCCCACTCACAAAGAAATGGTCAGTCTAAAAAATCGAATGGTAGGTGTATTGTAACACTGAGAGACAGAATAGGAACAAAAAATTCAAAAGAAATGCATGTCTAACAAATTATGCATTAATTTGAATGTTCATGAGGGAAATAAGTATTTGATCCCCTATCATTTAGCAGGATTTCTGGCTGACAGGTGTCTCATACAGGTAACAAGCTGACATTAGAACAGTGAGGATTCATCCCAGAACTACAAGTGAGGATCTTGTCAATGATCTCCAGGCAGCTGGGACCACAGTCACCAAGAAAACAATTGGTAACACACTACGCTGACAAGGATTGAAATCCTGCAGTACCTGCAAGGTCCCTCTGCTCAAGAAAGTACATGTCCAGGCCCGTCTGAAGTTTTCCACTGAACATCTGAATGATGCAGAGGAGGACGGGTTGAAAGTGTTGTGGTCAGATGAGACCAAAATCGAGCTCTTTGGCATCAACTCAACTCGCTGTGTTTGGAGGAGGAGGAATGCTTCCTATGACCTCAAGAACACCATCCCAACTCTCAAACATGGTGGTGGAAACATTTTGCTTTAGGGGTGTTTTTGTGCTAAGGGGACAGGACAACTGCACCGCATCAAAGGGACGATGGATGGGGCAATGTACCATCAAATCTTGGGTAAGAACCTTCTTCCCTCAGCCAGGGCATTGAAAATGGTTCGTGGATGGGTGTTCCAGCATGAAATTGACCCAAAACACATGGCCAAGGCAACAAAGGAGTGGCTCAAGAAGAAGCACATTAAGGTCCTGGAGTGGCCTAGCCAGTCTCCAGACCTTAATCTGATTGAAAATCTGTGGAGGGAACCAAACCTTAAAGACTTGGAGAGGATCTGCCAAGAGGAGTGGCCAAAATCCCTCCTGAGATGTGTGCAAACCTGGTGGCCAACTACAGGAAACGTCTGACCTCTGTGATTGCCAACAAGGGATTTGCCACCAAGTACTAAGTCATGTTTTGTGAAGGGGATCATATACTTATTTCCCTCGTGAACATTCAAATCAGTGCATAATAAGTTAGACATGCATTTCTTTTGGATTTGTTGTTGCTATTCTGTCTGTCAGTGTTACAATACACCTACCATCTGATTTTTAGACTGATCATTTCTTTGTGAGTGGGCAAACATTCAAAATCCGCAGGGGATCAAATACTTATTTCCTTCACTGTACATGGGTCGATTTTCGAAAACTTTTTCGTTCGAAAATCTGACCTAAGAATAATCGTCCGATTTTCGCTCTGTTAGTGGGGCAATGACATTGGCCGATTTTCGTGGTTCCTCCCCATTTCGTTTATTAGCATATACATTTTTATATATTTTGGAACCCTTAACCTTAACCTGTCTTCTTCAAAGACACTAATTAAGTACTGTTTGTGGGCATGTTGTGCTACAGACAGCACTAGAATGCAACCCTCGGAATTGCTTGGATGGTAACAGCTGTTTACACAGGACAAGAACACAGAAGTGCATTTTAGGTCAGAGGTGAGGTCAGGATTGTCAAGAAGTCAAATTGACTAACAAGCTGAAGTCTGGGGAAGGCAGCAAGAGAAAATGTTAAAATTGTCCTAGTTGTAACCAGAGGAAGTCAGATTGAGTATGAGTAGATGAGTATAAGTAGATGTCCAAACATAACATGAGGAAATTCATATACATAGAAGTCAATGGATGCTAATATCTCTGATCAGGCATTCACTAAGTGTCCTTTCACAGCATAATGCCCAGAAAAATGCATTAAGGTGTATTCATTGCATGCATTTTTATGGTCGTTTCTTTGCATTTATATCTGTTAATGTTTGTTGAGTGAATGAGACACACAGAAAACCATTGTTTTCTATGTGCCCTTGCAGTGCCTTGTGTTTATCCAGTGCAGAAAAATGTAGGTCACTGGGCGTGGTGTATAGGAGCCCTTCATGCTGCAACAGTGCTAAATATCATCCAGTAGATGGCAGCAGCAAACATAATTGTAACATTTTAGGAAGACTGCAAGATTTTCACAGCAGTGAGATGATTGTTACATTATGGCTCCTAAAATCTGGTCTAATCTTTTTTAGGCTCCATGCACACTGGGAGTTTCAGTAATGCTGATAGCGATAGCTGTGTAAAGTCACGTTAAAAAATGCGAGTTTTTTTCAGCAGTTTTTTAGCATTTTTGAATTAGCGTTTAACCTCGTCTTTCTGCACTCGCGTTTTTTACCGTTTTTTTAGCTTTTTTGATCAAACAAAATCCAAAACTGCTGGTTTTCTGCTTTTTTCAGCATTAGAGCCTTTTTAAAGCTAAAGACCTAGATTGTAAGCTCCAAGGATCAGGGCCCTCCTATCCCTCTTGTATTGAACTGTATCGTTGCTGTATTGTGTCCCGTTATATTGTAAAGCGCTGAGCAAACTGTTGGCGCTATATAAATCCTGTGTAATAATAATAATAATAATAATAATAATAATAAATCCTAATTAAAAGCTCAGCTAGAAAACCATTAGTTCTGGGGGTCTTTTCCAGCCAAAAAACACCCCTTCCAAAAAACACTGATTACAGCTTATGTGTGCATGGACACATAGGATAACATGCTGGGGAGTTTACTGGCTGTAGAAAAAAACACCAAAAGCCAAAAACAGAAGCTGTAAAAATGTCCAGACTTAATGTGAAAAAAACTTTTTAACATAGAATACACACTACATTGTATATTGCTGACATTGTATATTGCTGTATACTAACTGAACCATTTGTCAGTTATGGAAAAAGTATCTGACCTTTTACATAACGTCATCTTGAAAAGGGGTCAGAGGCATAGCTTGAAGTTTGTGGGCTCCGATGCAAATGCTGACTTGGGGGCCCCCAGTGCCATCTTTAATATTGATTGGACTCTGGGCAAACATTTTCTTGGGGCCACCCGGCCCTTCCGGGTCCCCCCTGTTCTCTTATGTTCACTGATTGGTCGCTAGAGGTTACCACACATAACTACCACACACTGGACAGTGGAGTAATCCCAGATAATGAGCAAGTAAAGCAGCACATTAATCAAGCTATTAGTCCACATGTATTGCATATTTTAACTACTTGCCTTCCAGAGGATTTACCCCCCTTCCTGACCAGGCCATTTTTTGCAATACGGTGCAGCGTAATTTTAACTGACAATTGCGCGGTCATGCAACGCTGCACAGAAATAAAATTTATGTCCTTTTTTCCCACAAATAGAGATTTCTTTTGGTGGTATTTGATCACATATGCAGTTTTTATTTTTTGCACTATAAACAAAAAAGTCTGAAAATTTGAAAAAAATAAAAAACAATATTTGTGACTTTTTGCTATAAAACATATCCAGTAAAAAAATTTTAAAAATCAAATTTCATCATAAATTTAGGCCAATATGTCTTTGCTAAAAAAAAATCCCAATACATGTAAATAATTTGGTTTACGTGAAAGTTATAGCGTCTACAAATAGCAGTATATATACTGGACTTTTTTTTTATACACCAGTAATGGTGATGATCAGCAACTTATAGCGGGACTGTGGCTGGCATTCTGACACTGTGGAGGAATTAACTGACACTGACATCCCAATGACACTGTATAAATGACACTGGAAAGGAAGGGGTTAACATTTGGGGGCGCTCAAAGGGTTAACGGTGTGCTGTTTTAAATCATGTGCTGTGTGTGTTTTACTAAGGAAACATGCTGCTGTGTATTTCTCTGCTGTGCATGCTATTGCTGGCAAGAGCGAACACAGGTCTCTCCCCTGTCACTGGTACTCGGCGGTTGCCAGCAGGGAATCTCCCGCCGGGACCCGGTGATTGACATCTGTAGGCGCCAATGGCACACCCCCTACCCGGAAATTCAAATCACGTATATATACATGATTTTGCGCAGCTGTGCCACCCTGTAGTAGTACTTCTGCTATAGGGCAGAGGGGAAGCGGTTAAGCAAAAAAGCAGGCAAACAAGGGAGGAGCAAATAAAGAGTGCAGCAAAGCATAATGAAGCTTAGTTTACTGAATCATCACCTCCAATTATTCGGATCCAGCAGTCACAGCACACAGCTCTTCACTACAGGGTGCAGCAGGCCCAATGGAACTGTCACAGATCGAGTTGTCTGGCCTTACCACCCTTCGAGTGCTCCATAATTCCTCCAGGTGCCTTCTTGCATAAAGTGTACAACAAAAAGTGCAGTGCTCAACTCATTACATATTAACCAAATAAAAATTATACAATCAAATATCCTATATCATGTGAAAATTTTGTGATCATACAGTGTCCATGAAAATAAAGTGATGGTGAAGAATCAAAATTTGATCAGTCCCACATGCCGTGATGGAAGCTTCCAGAGATAGCCAAAGTGACAGGACCCACTCTCATGCAAGGCTCACTGGAAGGCTTGTGACCACATACTGAGAGTGGTCAGTCAGCACTCTTTAGATAATATGGGTGACATCATAGGCATTAGATGGTCAATATGCTCAAAAAAAAGGCCCAAAGTGGTGACAAACGATTTTTAAAATAGCTGCCTTTTTAATTACCAATGGCTACAAACCCTCTGATCTTAATCGGTAGGACCGGAACTTTCAGCAGAATATATACAATGAACAGATACATCACAGTGTAAAACTGCCAATCCTGGGAAATTTATTTAAAAATTTGCATGACAATCAATAACATCTGCATGAAAAAAATGTTCCATTCTTCAAATATATTGTGTACAGTGAAAATGTATCCATCCTTCAGTGGATGTTGTCAGTCAGTAGAGCAGTAGGAGGGTGTTAATAGGGCAGGTTGTTTTTGGTATTTTTATTATTATTATTATTATTATTTTACTATTTTATTTTATTTTCATATTTTTTACAATTTATTTTTTTATATTTTTAACAGTTTTTTTTAGCAGCCCTGTTTGAGACAGAGAAGGGAGATGGAGGACATGTCCATTTTCCCAAATACTGCTGCAGGATTATTTTATAGAAAGATATGAGAAATGTTGGCTCTCTTGGTAAATGTACACTAAAGTCTACACACCAGCACTAAAACCACATATCATTGCTAATTTTAATGATACAATAATTGAGATTTGCTGACTCTGGATCTGGGCATATTACAGTCGTTTAGTAACTAATACATTCTGTTGTATCAGAATGTAAGCAGAACATCATGTTGCTAATGATTTAAAACTCAAAAGAAGCTGGATAAAGTAGCATGCCCCTTACCATATACAAAAGTTCAAATGTCTAAGAAAGATACACTATACTGACAAAAGTATTGGGACACCTGCCTTTACACGCACATGAACTTTAATGGAGTCTTAGTCCAGGGTTCAATATTGAGTTGGTCCACCCTTTGCAGCTATAACAGCTTCAGCCCCTGCATTGCACTTGGTGATGTAAGGCTTGGATGCAGCTGCTTGGCCATGAAAACCTATTCCATTAAGCTCTCTACTCACTGTTGTTGTGCTAATCTGAAGGCCACACAAAGTTTGGAGGTCTTTAGCTGCGGACTGAACAGACAGATGGCGACTTCTGCACACTGTGCGCTTCAGTATGCACTGACTGTCATTTTATGTGGCCTACCACTTCATGACTGAGTTGCTGTTGTTCCCTGTTGCTCCCTCTTTGTTATAATACCCTCCTGAGAGCGACCCATTTTTTCACAAATGTTTGTAGAAGCAGTCTGCATGCCTAGGTGCTGGATTTTATATACTTGTGCCATGGAGGTGATTGGAACACCTGAATCCAATGATTTGGCAGGCTGTCCCAATATTTTTGGCAATATAGTATATGTTAAGGTAGGATATTCAGTACAGTTGTTCATTAGAGCACATGTTTTGTTGAAAGAATCATATATTTCAAAAAACTGATTTGATCAACAAATTATGGTTTTAATCTTGAAGGAATGATTTGACTGGATGGAACATTCAGCTGAAATTGATAAAATTGGCCTTTTTTGTCAAATTATCATTATTGAGCCAGAGATCTTTTGAAGCAGTTGAATGTATGGTCACTCAATTATTTATTGTTATGTATGAGGCCAAAACTGATATTGAGGTACTAGATGTTCTTTCAACCCTTTCCCAAAGGCTGGCCATAGATGGAGAAAATTTATTTCCTGGAACCACAGGTTGCAGGAAAGAAATTTGCTAGATTCCCCTATCAACACAGACAGCATGAGAATCCATTACATAGAGCCATTTTATTATCCTGGCAGGGGGGGCAGGGGAAGCCGATCAATCAACTTGGGTGCATTCAGCCTGCACATACATGGTTCAGTCTCCTCTGGTTCCTGCTGAACCTGCAGAGATTTGAAACATCTATAGGCCGGCTTAAACCACTTGGGAATTCTGTTGATATCTTTTCACAGTTAGATGCTGGCCTCCTACTGATGCTACTGCAAAGGTATCCGAGTCTTGCCAATAGGCTATTCTTTTATGCATTTATTTTAAGCAGCATGGTGGCTAAATGGTTAGCACTTCTGCCTGGCAATACTAGGGTTGTTGGTTCGAATCCCAACCATGGTACCACCTACCTGGAGTTTGAATGCTCTCCCAGTGCCTGCATGGGTTTCTTCCCACACTCCAAAGACATGCTGGTAGGTAAATTGGATCCTGTCTAAATTGGCCCTAGTATGTGTATGTAGGAATGTAGGTTAGGGGCCTTAAACTGAACACCCAGTGAGAGTTAGGGACTGATGTGAATGTACAATATATGTATGTAAAGTGCTGTGTAAATTGACGGTGCTATATAAGTACCTGTAAAAAATAAATAAATTTGTAGAAAGGGAGGAAGCATGACACCTTTGATCAGCTAAGTAATGGTCAGGAGGCAGACCCAGGAGCTCAAAATATACTGTATGTTGCCATTGAAACTCTCAATATGTTAATGATTCAGGTGTCAACATCCACCCAAAGATGAAACTGGATTGACAGGACCTTTAATTCAACTCACCATAAAAGTAATGTTTTGGCCATATAGTCTGCATAACAATTTTCCAAGCTCAGCTACACAAAGCAATGTACAGTATATCTGAAAAATCTGAAGCACAGAGAGTGTTCAGTATTCAAGCAATGTTGGGAATATACAATTTAGCATGCCCTAAAGGTTGCCAGGAATTTCTGGTAATGGCAGCAAAACTCTAACAGCCATTAGGTTAGAAATAAAAAAAAAATTTAAACGGTGAAAAAAAAAACATGGAATTGCTAGGCGGCACTCAAAATTTAGTGATTCTACTGCAAGCAAAGGCTTTGAAGGTCGGGTAATTGCTGCTGGATTACTGCTGGATATAAACCAACAAGTGCTCTGACTGATCAAACAAGACATTACACCTGTACACAGAGGCTCTTTCATATATAAAGTACTAAAATATAACACTTCTGGATTTGGTTATGTTTATTCACAGCAATAGCTTCCAAGTTGTTCCCTTGGATAGAAAATTCAGAAAAACAAATGCTAAAATGTTACTATTTCATAGAAAATGTAAAAAAGCATCTGGCAAGTTTTTCATTGCCTCATTCTACTCTTAAACTGCGCACATAAAGAGTGCCCTTCTCTGACTGTCAACAGCACTAGTCAAACGTATGCAGTTCAGAGCACATAGTTTGGACTGGAACAATGGGGGGCTATTTATAACTGTGCTTTAGTTAAAAAATAAGAAACACAACTTTCTCCTTAACCCTTTCCTAAATAGTCATCAGTGCAGACTGGTTCATTGAAGTCACGTAGCAAATCTTCCCTATATTCAGTCCTGTGTGTTTAAATGGGCCCTACTCTACAAGCAAGGTCCCCTTTTTATTCAAGACACCTTCCTCGTCATGCCATAAGGCTGCAATTTTATTTTTAAAATAAAAATATTTTTCTGCACTAAGACAGGGAATGTGGCTATAGTATATGAGGCCTCAAAGCAAAATTTTTTTGGGGCCCTCTCATTACAGTGTGGTACCTTAGATGATAAATAAGCAGTGATAAATGTGCACTGTATCTAAAGGTGCAGTATTCAGATTACTGTATGAGTATGGTGTAAGAGTCCACTTAAGCTTCTGAGCCTACATTCTGTAGTACCCAGTGTCATATCAAAGGTATGGCACATGCCCTGGGTGCCACATAAAGAGGGGTGCTGCACAGGCACCAGGTGGGTAGTTGGGTGTGCTGTAGTACCCCCACAAATTCTGCTAGCACTTCCAAAGCAACCCCACCAAATTAGTAGATCAAAGGACGTTTTATTTTGAATTCCTGGATTTCCCAAATCCCTCGTTTTAATGGTGCCACACAGCATCATATGTGTCCATGGTGCAGGTGGGCCAGCCCACTTGCCCTGTGGAAGCTTATAATGCTGATCCAGGGTGGGCGGCGTCCAGCACTTCCCCCACCAGCATTCTGAAGAGGACAGAGGTCCTACTCTTCTACCCACCCTTTGCCATCCTGCCATTGCTGTAGTAATTTTAAGGTAGGAGACTGATGTAAGGGGGCTCTGACAGGGATGTATATACAGAAAAGAGCATCTGAAATTGCACACATGTCCAAAAATCTAATTATTTAGATAACTTTACCATAATATCATCAATGCAGCCGCTCCAGACTCTATCTGGCTACCCTATCAATGCTCAGGCTGCATTTCAGTAAGTGACACAATGTCCCTGCCCTGCCTCTCCACTCTCTTTGAGTCAGCAAACTTTCACATTATAGTCCCCCCTTTTACAACAGGAGCCCCCTTCTCAAGAGACAATGCCACAAAATGTGGAAAATCCTGAACATTTTCAGTGGCCAGGATGCCAATAGCAGAGGTGGCAAGCAATGAACTGCAAAGGTAACAGGAGGAGGAATGAGTTAGAACAATGTAATGGGGCTGTAACGGATTTCGGAGCATGTGCAGTAAGCTCCTTCATCAGACCGTTACCGCCCCCACCCTACGTCACATCCGACATATGCATTCCACAACTCTTTCTGACGTTACAGCATCTTTGTTTCGACTTCCTGGGTTCCACAGGCCACAGGCTTGGTTTTCAAGCGGTTAGAAAAGTGGGCGATGTCTGGCATAAGCTTCTAAGGCTGGCCCTGAAATTACCACTTTTTGGAAAGTAGACACTTCAAAGTATTTGCTAAGAGGCATGGTGAGTATTTGTAGATCTTATTTGTTGCCACAAGTTTTTGGAAAACAAAAGAAAGAAAATTAAAATACATTTTTTCTTTTCTTTTTTTTTTCAAAACGCTGTGACAAAAATTATATCTGAAAAATACTCATCATGCCTCTTATCAAATTCTTTGGGATGTCTACTTTCCAAAAAGGTTCATTTGGGGGGAGTTTGTACTATCCTGGCATTTTAGGGCCTCCGAAACTGTGATAGGTAGTCAGAAATTGACATGAGGAAATATGCCCTTTGAAAGCCTGGAGGTGATCATTGGATTTTCAGGGGCGTGTATGTGGCTAAGCTGCCAAAATGTCTCTCACATGTGGTATCCACATACTCAAGAGAAGTAGCAGAATGTGTTTTGGAGTGTTATTACATGTATACCTATGGCATGCGTGAGAAATATATCATTTAACTGACAACTTTGTGTTAAAAACATTTTTTTTGTCATTTTCCAAAACTTTGTGGCAAAAATAAATTTTCCATGGACTCAACATGTCTCTCAGAAAATTACTTGGGGTGTCTACTTTCCAAAAAAGGGTCATTTAGGGGTTTTGTACTGCTCTGGCATTTTAGCACCTCAAGAAATGTGATAGGCAGTCAGAAAGTAAAAGCTGCGTAAGTTCCAATTTATATATCATAGTTTGTAGATACTATAACTTTCGCACAAACCAATTAATATACATGTATTGGGATTTTTTTTTTACCAATGACATGTAGTGGAATACATTTTGGCCTAAATGTTTGACTAACTTTGAGTTTACTACATATCTTTTATAACCGAAAGTAAAAAATATAGTTTTTTTCAAAATATTCAGTCTTTTTTCATTTATATCACAAAAAAATAAAAAACCCATTGTTGATCAAATACCACCAAATGAAAGCTATATTTGCAAGAAAAAAAAGGACATAAATTTAATTTGGGTACAGCAGAGATCCAGTAAGTTGCCAGCTATAATGACTACTTCGCAGCTCCCAGGGACTCCAAACAGCTTTCAGGGACACAGTCAGGAAACTTTTTTCAAGGGGACAACTTCCTAGAAACGTGGCCTATCCCCAGAAACTGGTGAAATCTGGTAACCCTGTACTAAAGTTATCAAGTCCCCTGCAGCCTGGTCATGATATGATCAAAATCCAGGGATGCATAGGCATTGATCTCTGTAATCAGACTTGACTGGAACAGCAAGGGTTCCTGTTCAGCTCTGCAGGTTAGTAATGATGACATGTTCTCATTGTTCAGCCTACTCAGCCCAACATCTGTCCTTAACAGGTCTCCCACCCCTGGGTCCCATAGTAGGTTCTATGCCTATTTTTAAGCTCTTAAACATATGCTTTCTGTAGTTCTTTTGCTTGCTGCAACCTTTTCCTTAAAGTGATTGTACAGGCTGAAGGTTTTTTATCTTCATGCATTCTATGCATGAAGGTAAAAAACCTCCTGTGTGCAGCAGCACCCCTAGACCCCTCAATACTTACCTGAGCCTCATCGTGATCCAGCGATGTAAATGACAGCCTCAGCTGCCCCGGGCCTCTGCCTCCGCATTGGCTGAGACAGCAAGCGGGAACTATGCTGTCAATCACAGCCAGTCAGCTAATGAGGAGAGAGAGGGGGCAAGGCCAAACGGCAGATCCGTGTGTGAATGGACACATGGAGCAGAGGGTGCCCCCATAGCAAGCTGCTTGCTGTGAGGTCACCCGACAGACAGGAGGAGCCAGGAGAGCCAGCGGGGGACCAGAGAAGAGGAGGATCCAGGCTGCTCTGTGCAAAACCATTGCACCAGTAGGTAAGTATAGACATGTTTGTTATTTTACGAATAAAAAAAAAATTGAACCTTTAGAATCGCTTTAAGGTGTAACTAAAGGCAACACATTTTTATTTTTGTTTTGGATAGCGTGTACCTGTCACCTGTCAGTTTTTATTGCTGTCTCTGCTCCTGTTAGGCAGATTTATTCTGTCTATTTGTTCTATTTACCATTATCACTGAGCCTTCTTCAGCGACTAATCAAGCGGGTGGGAGAGGAAGGTGGTGAAGACTGGATCTGCAGGTGCCTCAACCTACCCAGATCATCGGTGATTTACCTGCTTCTGTAATCTCTTGTATTAGTGAGATGGTAGTTAGATTAATTAGGGAGTTGAATGATGTTAGGAGTAATGTTAAAGGATTAGTTCACCTTTCGTAACATGTTACATGTTCCACCCATACTAGTTAGGAATGGGCCAGCCCCCCCCCCCCCCCCCCCCCCGATTCCCCTTTTGACAGCTAATGGTGGATCTTCTTCCCCCTGCTAGCTGTCACAATTCTTTTTAAAAAGGTACATCAAAAATTATTCTATGAATGGGAAATCTAAAAGTTTCTTTGCGGCTGTCACCTTGTAGTTCTCAATGAACTACCACAGCACTCCTCAGTGTCGTGGTAGTTTATTGAGCCTTCCTGTCAGTAAGCAGCTGTTTGTCCGTATGGGATGTACGAGCAAGCTATACACTGACAGGCCAGAGGGAGACCTGCATGGCACCAGCGATCTGCTGATCTCTGGTGCAATGCTTTAGAGGCTCCAGAAACAAAAAATAATAAATGCACATTTTTTTTTACCTTTAATTAATATGCATTTATTTTTTTTTGTTAAAACTTAACCTTTAATATTTCTGGTTCTGAACCTTCTGTTGAGGATCCTGCATCTTTAATTTGGTAGCCACCTAGTGGCTCTATTGAGAATTTTGCAGGTAATTCTGTCAATCCTGTTAATTCTGTAGCAGCTTCCTCGCTAGCAAATTTTAATAGTTTTAGATTTCAAAATGTTTCTAAAAACTTGCCTTAAAGAAGCTTTGCCATGTGATTTGTCACCGCTTGGATTTCATCTTTCTACCAGCGTGAAGAAAATAATTTGGCGGGGGAAGTTCATTGATGTTTTATCACTTCTCCCTTCTGCTAAAGACTTCATTCACAGAGCTGATAGAAAGGATGACAAAGTGGAGGATAATAGACAAAGGCCTGTCACAAAATCTTTTAACAACTGGTTACAGGCCTTCTGCATTTTTTCCAGTCTCATGTGCGAAAAGTTTCCAGAACAGAGTTCCGGTCTTTTCCAGCACATCAACATAGTTTTTGAAACATATAAAAATTTGGGAGTTGTGGGATGGTTTGCTTACGACGAATCTTTTGGTCAGAAGTTTGCAGTCCACCCTTCTTTAAAATGGGGTTCAAAAGTTGTCGGCCTGTGGCTGAATCTTTTTCTCCCCCAGAGATCATCCTATAGTAAACAACTAACACTCTCATCATCTGGTCCCGCCTCTGTGTACGCTTTTAGTTCAACAACAGCCAGTGTAAGTGGCCGAATAGGTGCAAACATCAACAAGAATACACCCTTTGCATTGGATCTCATCCAATCACAAAATACTTTGAAAAATGTCTGCAGCTAACCAACAGCAGGACAGAGAGCATATTTCATAAAGCTATAACCCCAGTGAATTGAGAAGAAATAAAAAGGTGTGATATTATTCCAATCCTCAATACGGTTGTAGGTTTGGAGTCAATTGTTAGGGAAAAACATTTTAAGAAACTTTCAGAAGGAAGGATCGCAGGTATGTTTGATATACCTCCATTTCCTTATTTCTGAATTTACCTCCTTGGTATAGTTCCCAAAAAAGAACCAAACAAATTCAGATTAATTCACCATTTGTCCTTTTCTACTGGGAATTCCCTCAATGATCAAATTGATGACGGTCTGTCATCTGTGTGTTATGTGTCCTTCCAGGATGCCTTGATTAAAATATAGGTATTTGGGTCAAGGAGCCCTGTTGGCTAAAGCTGACATTAAATCAGTGTTCCGACTTTTACCTGTTAACTCATTATGTTTCAATTCTCTTGGTTTTTTCTTTGAGGGACATTGTTATTTCGATAAATGCCTGCCTATGGGCTACTCTTTATCCTGCTTTTATTTCAAATGATTTTCTTCTTTTTTGGAATGGATGGTTGCTCAAAATTCTGGTTCGACTTTTATATTACATTAAATGGGCGACTTTTTTGTTTATGGGACCTTCTTCCTCGTTAGATTCTGTGAATTTATTGAATTCCTTTTTTGACATCTGGCAGTTATTCGGGTATTCCACTGGCTTGGGAAAAAACAGTTTGGCTCTCTGTCTGCCTGGAATTCCTGAGAATTAAAATTGAAAATTTTCACATGGAGCCTGATAAAAATATTCTCCATATAAAAAAAGGAATTCTTATTAGAAAAAGAAAAGTTACATTAAAAGAGATGCAATCCCTTCTGGATTTATTGACTTTCAGCACAAGAAAAATGCAGATTGGGAGAATTTTTTCTAGAAGGTTGCATTCAGCCATTTGCAGCTTAAAATCCCCAACTTCTCATGTGTGCATCACACATGATATTCTCAAGGACATGATAGTATGGCTCCAGTTTCTGGGTAATTGCAATGGCATGATAGTCTGACATAATGACTTCATTCTGGATAGAGATTTCTGCTTGTTCACCAACTCGACCAGTTCGACTGACTTCATGAAAATTTGGAATAAACATTGGTGCTTGGAGCCACGGCACCATAGATGGCAGCTCAAAGGTTACTTAAGCAACATTGTCCTGCTAGAGTTGTTCCCTATTTTAGTAGCAATTGAACTTTGTGGAGATTATATTAAGAATCAGCATTTTCTCTTTAGTACAGATAACAAAGGAGTAGTCTATATGATTAATTGTTTGATCTCAAAGTCTCCGCTGGCCATTGTTTTGTTGCAATTTTTAAATGTTTAAGCCCGAATATATGGATTAAGGTGTAGCACATATCCGGCAAATCTAATGACCTGCTGGATGCTTTATCTCACTTTCAGATGGACATGTTCTTTCATTTGATGCCAGATGCAGACCCTGTGGGGCTATCATGCACATCTCATTTGTGGGACTTAATCTAAACCTTATTACAGAAAACATTAAGAAATCTTTGGCTCCCTCAACTTGGGCAGAATATCAGTCAGCCTGGTTGTTATGGCTTTCTTTTTATTTAACTAGTTATTTGGCAAAGGTTACTCTTGGGCTCACGTAAATAAAATTGTTTTGGGAATTTCTTTTTTTTTTTAAGTTACAGAATTTACCTTCCTGCTTAACATTCTTCATAGTTCAACTATCATTAAAAGAATATAAAAATACAATTTTAAGTTAGATAAAAGACAACCTGCCACCCCGGGGGTTCTGGGATAGCTGTGCAAGGCCACAGAATCAGTGTGTTTTTCCGTTTTTGAGTCTTTTTTTTCAAAGCAGTATTCTCTGTGGCCTTCTTTGCTGCCCTAAGGATATTTGATATGATCACAGCCAATAAAACAGACAAACACGATCTTAGAAAAGATGATTTGATTGTTAGTCAAAATTTAGTCAGAATCTTTATTAGAAGCTCTAAAACTGACCAATTTGGAAGGCATACCTGGATTAGTCTCAAAGTTTGCAGTGGTCCTGAAATTTGCCTCATGTTTCTATCAAAGCAGTATTTATTACTCCGCCCTGTTTTTGGTGATCAATTCTTTGTTCACTAAAGCTGGCCATACCCTATACAATTTTCTGTCCAATTTCTGCCTAATTTCCTTTAGATTTACCTTCAACTATGTAGTGCAAGGGCCTGCCTAATTGGGTACAATTGAAAGTGTTGTTTAGGTTTGACCTCATATTATATGGTTTTTGGTAAATCTAAAGCAAAATTATCGAGAAAATTGTATAATGTATGGCCACCCTTGGCCACCCAGATGGGTCCCCCCTAAGCAAATTCCAATTTGGCAGTGTCTTGAGAAAAATACCAAAAACTTTTAAATTTGGAGCATATGAAACTCTCTACACATTATTTTAGAATTGAGGCACTCACTGAGACATTGAGGCTAGGTTTGGATGTTAATGTTATGGAAAAAATTGGTAGATGGAAATGCAGTAGCTATCAACTTTACATTTGCCCTAATATTTCTATGTAACTAATTGCATTGTGTCGATAATTGGCCATTCTTTCATCTTTTGGGCCCACTAGAGAACTGCTAATCACCTAGACCCCAACTGTTTTAAGGTATTTTGGAGTGGGAGGCAGGGTATGGTTTGGTCTGATCTCTTCTTAGAGATAGGAAGATTGTATCAGTGCTAGCCTACCCCAGATATTTTAGTCATACACCTGGGAGGTAGCGGTAAAGGTCAAATAAAAACCCTGGATCTAGTCTTTCACATCAGAAATGACATCCATCATTTCCAATTGGCCTCCCCAAAAATGGTAGTTGTATTTTCTGACGTTTTTCTGCAGTCCTTCCTTAAGCTCATTAGAAAAGGTGAGGAAGAGGTTAAATGGGGCCATTTAAAAATTCATCACATCTTTCAGAGGGTTTTGCTTTCATCACACTGAGCTGGAGGGTGTACTTCCTGACTCGTATAGAAACAATGGAGTCCACCTCTTGGATATCGGGTTAGACATTTTCAATACGGGTTTGAGTACCTGTATTGAAATGGTCGCAGTGTAGGGGTTTTGGTGACAGATGTTTCACACCGGTCTGTTGGGGTGTTTTTAGATTCTGAAGTTGTATCACAGCTTGAGTCATAGTGGCTAAGCTGTATGTCTGAGGTTTTGTTTATTTAAATACATTTTACCTAGAACCTTTTGCCAAAGAGAGATAGATCATTTTAAACAAATAATAAACAGCTGCAGTCAATTTTTATGTAGCTCGGTGTAAGTATGTATTTATTAATTTACGTGGGTAAACATACTGCCTGCTGTCCCATGAGAGGAAAAGGGGAAAAATTTCTAGGCCCCCCTTCCCTCATGAGACTTCGGCAGTGGTGGGTGTAAAGTCTCCCCCACTATGGCAGTAGAGTGCGGGGTGACTTTTATATTCACATGACCTTGTAGAAGATTCTAGAACCCCCTTTGGGGCTATATAAGTGGAGTTCCGATCCCTTGCTACTCAATTGCCTCAGAAGGCAGAGCTGTGGTGCTCCCCCCCCTTGTCACGGCCATTTATTGTGCGGTGGTGTCACCTTGTTCAAAAGGGGGACAGTTGTTTGGTTGGCTTGAGCCATAGTGGCTAAGCTGTCTGTTATTTTAAAAAGATATATATATAATGTTATTTGATATCTGAACTTTTTAAAGTATTTTTTTATTTATTCTGTAATGGGGTATTTTTAGATTCTAAAGTTGTATCACGGCGTGAGTCGTAGTGGCTAAGCCGTATGTCTGAGGTTTTGTTTATCTAAATACATTTTACCAAGATGTTTTTGTCAAATAAAGACAGAAAATTTTAAACCAATAAAAAACGACCGCTGCCAATTTTTATCCAGCTCGGTGTCAGTGTGTATTTTCTTACTTTACTTGGTATATCTACTGCTTGCTGTCCCATAGAAGGGAAATATTCCAATGGGGGCACTAGTTCTGATGACCATGGTGACATACCGGGTTTCCCTCACTTTGAAGGAAATTCCTCTCACTTTCTGTTTTGGCTACGGAAAGGAAGTGAAAGGGAATCTCCCCAATGGGGCAAAGATGGCAAAAAAAATGATTGGTTTATGATCCTCCATTATTCTATCCAAAATGAAACAAAAAGGTTTGCCTTTAGTTAGAAAGAACACCTATCTGCAGATCTTTTACTGTCCTTTTTACCAGGACAGAAGAGGAAGGCAGAAGTGCCTACACTTACAAAAGTTACCTGGTAAAAAAATGATTTTTCTTTCCTGAATCATTAATAGAGATATTGCAAAGGTGCAGTGCAGACACATATGACTTTTCATATACATTTATTGAATTTATCAAAATAAGAACTACAGATGTAAAACTCATTCAAATATTAGAGCATAAATCAATACAAAAAATGTGTACATTAAATTAAAGATTACACATCTTTGTTTGATAACACATAATATAGTCTTAAATCTTTCTAATGCATTTATGTAATGATAACAAAAAAAAAATTCTGTATGGCCGACCTTGTTTATCACACACTATTGTACTGTATTCTTATTGGTTATTTTATATTGCTTGTTATTTATGTTCACCTTAATTCCTTCATTAAAAATTGCATTAGAATTTGATGATTTTTGTTCATGAATTTTAATCAGCAAAGTACTCATTGTTCACCAACTTCCCAAAAACCCACTACATGAAGCTTACGGACGTGATAAAAAAGATGAGTCTGCTGGATCCAGTCACCAATGATAATGTAGAAGTGGACTTTACAACTTTAGAATTCAGTGTTTGGTAAGGATACCTTTGGACCTATTGTGATCCTACTAGCTAGGTTCTTTTCTTCCCAAAGTCTAGAGGGTATTAGGAAGTTTTCTGTGCTGGTGGTCTGTTGATTTCTGGATTCCCAGTATGGCGGATGAGTATCAGTGGCATAATAACAGATAACATAGAGGCTGTACCTTGGTATAGTCCAAATACGGTAGAGGCCGATGCTACAACCATTTGTCAGACAACCATTGCCAGTTTGCCTCCAATTATTCACAGATAGTGCCTACAAATTTTGATATTATTATTTAAAAGTGTGACTTCACGTACCTCTAACTCTTCAGACCCCTTCTATGCTGCTGCACTCTGTTTCGTTTCAAGAGAGTATCCTGGACTGATCTCCTGCTGGATCTGTTGGATCAGAATGAAAAAGGATGTGACATCTGTGTACTTTCTGATTCCCCTCTATCTTGTGAAGGAGGAAGAAAGACCCATGTAATTTCTGTGTGTGGCCAGACGTAAGCCTTTATCAGCCCACATCCAGTCAGGTCAGTAAAAGTGGAGCAGGATGCAAACTTATTGTTTTCAGTCCAACAAACCTGAACAGACTTGGATTTGGGCAGATATAGGTGACCCATAGGGATAGATTTCAGTCCATTTTTGATCTGTGTAATCACGGGTCAAAACAAACCACTCAAATGCCTGTGTGAGAGGGGCCCAGTTATATTAGTTAATACAATAGTCATTTTTAGTATGATAGGCAGGGTTCCATACATGGAGGAAGTCAATATGACATCATGCAGGGATAAGAGATGTAGTGTTTGTTGTAAGCGTGGTTTAAATATATACGGTCACCAATCCCCATTGACTCCAACCTCTGAAGATGCCCAGTGAGAGGGGCGAAACACATCATATGGAAGCCTTTGGTGATGTCACATCTAGCCCAGGGGCTGACTGACAACTCATGGGGCCCCCAGGCAATAGGGGATCATGGGGCTACTGTGTCCTTGCCCAAACTCAAAAAAGCCTATGAAAAAGGTACCAGGGGCATCTCATGGGGCCCCCTACTGACCCCGGGCCCTCAGGCAGTGCCCGAGTTTCCAAATTGTCAGTCCGCCCCTGATCTAGCCAGATGGAACCGATCTTTTTAATGTGAGTGCAATCAGTGTAGTCCTTTTTTAATAATTAATAGAATTTCACTATGTGGGCCCCCTTTCTTACTTTATGTACATATGAGAATTTACACTCCTGTGACCGCTGATCATACCTGAGAGGTATATCACTACCAGGAAAGGATACCATTATCCAGCAAGCCCACAAGCCCCAGCAGAACCGGGAATGTTTCACAAGCGCATTCGACTCTTATATGCATGTAAGAGTCCTTAAAGTCGGTGAGTGAGAACACTGGAGGGGAGCACGAAAATGTGTATTTTATTAGGAAGAACAGCACACTGGCACAAATAAGAGAATGTACTTGCACAATATAATTTCGGGACTTGTATCTATTATTATCGTGCTTTATTGTTTATTTTTTTATATTGATGTGACTAGGCAGCAATTTGACTACGTGGGAGCAGCAGCCAGTCACATATAATTATTTGTTTGCACATCATATGCACTGTAAATATATTCATATTTTAATTAATTGAATACAGGATATAGATCCTAGCATGGGATATTAGTTTAAATAATAACCTAATGTGGTTCAATAAAATACATTAAAACTACATGAAGATGGGGCAGAACAGCATACATTATGAGGGGGGAAAATGGTCAAAGTTTCCCATCTTCAGGAGTGTTAAATATGCCAATAAGTTGTCCTAATATATAGAGGTGTCAGATCCTGTTGCCTAAACTTTCAGTACATAAAAGCATGCAGGCACTCATTCACCCCAGAAGGCATTGGATGTCCTAATGAAGTTACAACACTCTTGACACCTGGAATATTTGCTTACTCTTAAATGTCCTGATCTAGTGTCTTGATGTGGCATCAATTCCCCCAGAGCGCTACTCTCTTCTTCATTGATGTGTTGCAGTAGATGCACAATGCTGCCTCTCCATGAAATACATATATGTATCCTACAAGTGTAGGGTATAGCAATCCTATATTCTGTTGGTAGCCCAACATCAGTTCATACATATTACCTAGTTTAGCTCTTTTGTAACAACCTGTGGATGCATAATGGAGCTTCAATACAGAAACACTAATATATGAGACATCATGTTTATAAAGTATATGTGTTGGCAGTATCCTTCTGTACTGAAATTCCCATCACTGTCATACATGAATGGTAGCTGTGTAAATATTCTCATCATTCAAGACATTTTTTGTGTTACTGGACTATAAAGGACAGGTTAACATCCCAGGATAAGAGATAACCTTTATTTTTCCTTTGTAAACATAATTGGCTCTGATCACACTGGCAACGATTATGTAAATAGATGTGACTGCAAACACTGAGGCGAATACTGTAATACAAATTCATACTGCACCCAAACAACGTTTGTTGATAAGTTGACACTGCAAAAGTAGAAAGTTATTTCCCTCCAAAACTTAAAAAATAATGTGGTTCTAGATTTTAAGCACAAATTTGTTTTGCATACAAAAAACAGAAGCAATATTTCACAGTCATTTACTGAGTTAATTCATTTGATATATGGCCTCATTATTTTATTCTAACCCATTAATCCACACCAAGTTTTGAAAGTCTTTAAGGGGCTTTATTCTTTGAGCGCTACTATCAAGTTGCGTGAAACAAGCACAAATCTGACATGCAAGAACAGAGCTAGACAGAGCGTGTGTAAAAGGAGACTTCTCAAATGTCTTGCAGGCCTCTTGCTGTCAAATTACATTGAAGTTAGAATAGACCAGTTCCCTGTACTCGAAGTGACGTCACGGAGCAGAGTGGATTTAGGACCTACATTTGTCAGCCCCCTCACTATTTAAACTTAAACTGAATGTAAAGGGGACCAGTTGTTTTTAACAAGACAGTTTTGTCCCTTCGTGTTAGGTTTTTTTTAACAACCACAAAGATGAACAAGAAAAAAGCATGCGAGGAAGCTCTGCTTCAAGTTTAGACTGGTCTGTAAACAGCTGTGATTTACACAGAGAGAAAACAGAGAGCTTCGTCTTCTCAGCAGAATATAGATTTCCACTGACTAAGCATTGAGTATGAGCACAGCCGCTAAGATTTCCAAGTCATCACTGGTGAACTCTCTGGCCAAAAGGTATGATCCGAAAGCTCTACAGAACCAGGGGCCTGCCAATGCACAAAAAACATTACAGACTCCCTTAGCCACAACGTCACCACCAAGCAAAAACATCATGGACACAAAGCTGGACTTCCTGCACAGCAAAATCGACACGCTCCTGGTGGAAAACAATAATGTTTCTGAAAAGATTGAGGATATTTCGCAGGATATTGTGGACATTGCGAAAGAACTTCAAGAGCTCAAAACAGAGAATGCCAAAACTGACAATACCAACAATCATACAGAAGTTAAGGATGTTTTCTTAGACATGAAAGGACATTTTATGGATATGATAAGCTACCTCTCCCTAATAAACAAATATTCAGAGCAACAAGCAAAAAGGTTGGAAGGAGTGGAATGTATATTGCTTGGCATGCAAAGTGTGATTCATTTTGTAATGAAGCAAACCAAGATTTCTGCGTTGTTTGAGTTTCTTCAGCAGAAACAAAGTCCTACAAAGCCAGCGCCAATTAATAAAAAAATGACCAAAGCTAAAGAGGCAGATAAAGCACATCTAAAAAGTAAAGCAAAAAGGAAAAAAAGTACAAGGGTGCAGGAGACCAAAAGAAAAATCCAAGCCTGTCTGAACAAAAAAAAGCACAAGGTGAGATCATTATATATCATTTTACAGAATCGACTTCTTGGGTCTTGGGTAACGCAATTTCATTTGTATCATTTAGTGATAGATATACTCCCAGCTTGAATTGACATGTATAGTAATTGTAAATGTATCTTTTTCAGTCTATAAGTAGTAATGATGTATGTAATAAGTTCCATATTTTTTTAAACACATTTTGTTGAGCCATGCTCCTTGTTTCTGTAAAAAATATATAAAAACACAGCATTTTTTTGCGGAAAAGGTAATATCACAGAAAATAAAAATATGTAGCTCACAACAGTCAATGAGCATACATGCTAATGAAAAGTGATTTCGGATTGGTTGCAGTGTGTTACGCTCATCGTGTCTTTGCATTTGATTAAATCTTAGCAAACTTCATGCTCAGTATCACGGATGTTAACTTAATATGTGATGGTAAATAGGTCATGGGGTATATTAAAGCTTATTTAAATATGTGCAATAATTCAATAAGCAACTATTATAATATCTGTGGTTAGATCAAGTAAGAGGCAAAATCTGTTATTTGTTACTGCCACTTCAGTGTGTTTGCTGTATAATGATGTAATTAGCAATTGTAGCTAACTTTATTATTTAGGAAATTTGCCAACAGTATATGGAAGTTTATGGACCTCTTTACTGTTGTGAATCTTATGCTGTATGCTGCTCCCTGAAGACTTCTGGTCCTAGTCCACTGCACTGCTTTATTTGAATTGGACCAATTGGATTTACTAATGGAAAATAGGCTATTCACTTTGCAAAGAAGTTGCTGTTGCAAAGGAATTTTCCCCAAAACTTAGTAAATGCAGTGAAATTTCACTTTGCAAAGAATACCCAGTCACATGATGTGGGTATGATAGCTCTGGATTGATGGAAGAGAAAATTGGTTTTGATGGATACACCATGAGGCGTGTTTCCTTCAAAGAAGCAGATCCTTGATGAAGATATATTGTGGGTAGGCCTTGTTCTGGTCCTAGGCTGCTACATCTTTGAAGGAGCACTTTATAGAAAGTAAATTATTGAGGAGCACCTCAAAAGTGGACGTATTTGATGCTTTTAACCACTAAATGTTTAAAAAAAACCTTTAGGTAAAATTAATTTTTGTAGCAGTAATTTACAATTACATGCAAGGAAAAGAGAACAGCATTTTTGCTTACACATGATTGGATGGTGGAAGTCAGCAGAGCTTCACTTCTATCACTAAGCTCTAGGGAACAGTCAATTTAGTCAATTAACCCCATAGACTTCTATGAGGATACCAATTTCAAACAATACCACCTGTACAGGGAGACTGTTTGTAGTGTTTGAGATACATGGTAGAGGGGAGATTTAACAATGTTTAAAAGTACAAAAAAAAATGTTTTCATCGACAGAGAACACATAGGTAATTCTAACATACAGGTTACATTCACCTTCTAAAACATTACTGCTTTGCTCAGTGGCCTAAACTTGCAGAAGAACTACGAAAAAACTGCTTTTCCATATCCAGATACGGTTCTCCCTTTTTATATAGTTATTTTCTGACTGTTCAGTCCATTCTCTGCTTTCACTTCATGGCAGTTCTGACTCATCCCCACTTTGTTTTATTTAAATCTCCTTAGGACAGATGCTTTTTGAATAAAGAAAAAGGCAACACATGTTTCTGTGTAGAACATGCCACCTGTTACTGACGGATATGATTCCTCGTGGCTGTGTAAACATACTGTGCTGACCTCCCCCCAAAAGTGACTTCTTTGTACCAAAATGATCTTTTGTGTTGGTCTTTGGACTGCCATAGATATTCTTTTTAATGTCTTGGGGTCCATTTTGATGTTTTGAGAGGTGTCAAAGATACATAAATATTAGATATCATGTTGTACAGTGGAAAATAACTTCTGTATCATTCTCTAGGAGTGTATATGTGTGTGTGCAAAAATAAAAGATATGTGCTTAAAATAAATTGTACAATTCTATATGTAAGGTCAAAGGTAAAGAGGTTAATCTAAAATACTTTTTATATATTCTATATTATGTCTATATAAAAAAATTTAGGAACAATAATCTGTTAATTAGAATTAAAACATTAGAAAATATTATGATTCATGAATATTAACTGCAATGTTTATTGTGTCATTTAGAGCCTATTTATTGTATAATGACCCAACGTTTGCACTCATACACATTACACTGCCCTTTGCAGTTTACATCTTATTTATAAAATAAAGCATACAATATGGAATCTAAAATGCAGCGTGTGGCATATCCTCTGCATAATGCTGGAGAGAAAATTCACAGATAGGAAGACTGTTCATGTGACAGGTTTCCACCTCATTTCCGACACTTTTTTTTCTCCATTAATTAAAATGAATGGGGCTTCACTTACTTCAGAGTCATGAACAAACCACATTTATAAAACACAGAGCAGTGCTGTATAAGTGCTGCAGACTCTTTTAGAAAAACCTTTCTTTTATTTTACTGGCCCCAGACTTGACTTCCTGGGAATTCCTTACAGCCTTCAAATTACTAATATTTTTAGCCCCATTATCCGTATCACTTATCATATGAAAATCTGAAGACTATGCAAGGAATGTAGTTATTAAATAACTATGATGTTATTTAGCTTCAAATTAGGCAAAATACATGTTCTTTACTAGAAATGAGCACAAGGTTCAGTCTGAACACAAATTCAGACCAAACTTTGGCTGTTTGGGCTTTAAAACAAACACCCGAATATTTACCTGTTTGGCGGGAGCCATATGCTACTTTCACTATTACACATGACAGCTGTCAATGGTTGTTAAGGAGTTAAGGATGCCAGTGGGTGAGCCCTTATGAACCAGTGACATCACCGGGCCCCATTCACTTACATGGCTAGAAATACCCAGCCAGGTTAGCAAAGGGGCAAAAATAGTTAAAAAATCAACAATATGGGGTTCCATCCTACTCCTACTAGGTCCATTTGGTGTGGTATGAATTGTAAGTGAGACCTAATACAAAAATAACCAAAAAAATGTTGTGATCTCCCCCCAATTCTATACCAGATATACACAAAAAAAAAGGTCCCCCTAAAAATCCATACCAGACCCTTTATCCAAGCTTACTTTAAAGGGGGGGGGGGGGGGGGGTGTGCATGTGGTCCTCTCATCTTGAACCATGCTAGGCCACATTTCTTCAACATGTGTTAGGTAACATTGTTCAGCTATGTAGAGCCACATTAATCACAATGACTGCCTACAGGAAAAAAAAAATCCACTGTTGTTGAAACTGAAGTCTGGTCTGTTCTCTTGCCTTCCACTGAATGAAAGGTCCAGTGGATGATGTTCCCCAGTGTAACACTCACTACCCCCCCCATGCTATTTTTTTGATAGTCCCTTCCCTATTAGCCCAGAAAATGGGCAATTTTAGGTTGAGAGATTAGCCACCTATTGATTTCAAAGGGTTTCAGGTTCAGCATCCAGACTTCTTTGAAGTTTGCTGAACCCTGCTTTCACCAATTAGTCTCAGTCTGCATAGATAAGTAAAGAATAGTGAAATCTGAAATTTTAAAATCTTCACCTGAAAATTTGTATCTGTATGCACGTGTCTGCCAAATAGTCATAATTAATGAATTGTATGTTTCTCTGAAAACTAAGCAAATCTGCAAACGTGTTAAGAGAAACTTAAAATGTCCAATTTGCTGACTTGCCGATGTGTGAAATTTCATCACGAGCAAAGGACTTGACAAATATGTAGGGTTGTATTCATTGTTAAAAATTAGTATCACTTGCACAGCAGATGTTCTACAGTGAACAGTATTGTTATAATCCTGACTAGGCTGAGATAGTCCTTTTTCAGATGTTACAAGCCACAAGCAGATTAGAATTAAGAAGACTCTCTTGCCACATGTGCAACAATATGCTAGCAGGGTTGAGTAGTGGCATCCCCTGCTCTTGACCAGTTTAACGTAACATATTTAAAGCCCTTTAATGTCTGTATTCTGCTGGGGAGAATTTCCTTAATTTCCTGTTATAGAGCCCAAAGTGGAGGTTTGTCAGCAGAACATTTGTCCTTTTTGTAAAATTTCCCTTGATCACTTGTTTTTGTGACAACTGTAAAAAGTTTACATACACTTTAGAGTGAACAAACTACTCATGCCTTTCTGCTTGTAGCCTGCTTAGGCATAAACATATAATTTAGCAGAAGTAGCCTGATTACTCACTTGAACCTTACAGCAGGATTTACCCCCCTTCCTGACCAGGCCATTTTTTGTGTTACGGCACTGCATTACTTTAACTGACAATTGCGCGGTCATGCAACACTGCACTCAAATGAAATTTACATCTTTTTTTCTTACGAATTGAGCTTTCTTTCGGTGGTATTTCATCACCTGTGCGTTTTTTATTTTTTCCACTATTTTGAGAAAAATACAATATGTTTGACTTTTTAAATTAAACATATTTAAATTAAACATGTTCAGTAAAACAATTTAAAAAATCTAATTTCATCATAAATTTAGGCCAAAATGTATTCTGCTACATGTCTTTGCTAAAAACAAAATCCCAATACGTGTAAAATAATTGGTTTACATGAACGTTATAGCATTTACAAATGGCGGTATATATACTGGGATTTTTTTTTTGGTAGTAATGGCGGCGATCAGCGACTTATAGTGGGACTGCAGGACTGCAGTGTACATTCTGACACTGGGAAGAACGGACTTGGTGTCACTGACATCCCCAGTGACACCAATACAGTGATCAGTGCTAAAAAAAAGCACTGAAACTGTATTAATAGCACTGGGCAGGAAGGGGTTAACAGGGGCGATCAAAGGGTTATCTGTGTGCTGGGTGTGTTTTACAATGGGGCTGTGTGGGGCTGTGCCTGTGTGCTTCACTGTCCCTCTGTCCTACCCTCCCGCACTTCTTTCCTGCACATTCTGCCTCTGTCATGCCCTCCACATTCCTCTTCTGCGATTACTACCCACTGTCATACCTTCCAGACTTCTCTCCAGTGCATACACTCTGTACCCCACTCCTACACATACTGCTTGCTAAAACACATCTGCAGCATTATATGTAATATCAGCCAACTTGCCCATTCTAGATTTGGGAGCTGGATGTGACATCCATAACAATCACAGCCTGCTCCCCACTGCATATGTGTAAGATTGCATGGTGCTGTGAGACTAGCCCTGCAGCCTCCTGGGACATGTGATGTGTCCCAGGAGGCTGCAAGTAGGAAGAGGGTGAGATGAGCAATGTAATTCTCAACTTTGCCAGAATTGAAGTAGGAGTGGGTACATCTACTTTTAAAAACCCCCCCCAAAAACCCTCAATTGTGTTAGGAGTGGGGAAAAGGATGAGCAGTACTTTCACTTTTGAGTGAAGGTCCCCTTTGATTCTTTGCACTGAGCAGTTCATTTTTAACAATACCTCTGATTTTTTATGTTTTTTTTCGCAAATGCAGGGCTTGTTTTGAGGTAAAGCTATCCTATGTACAATATCTGAGGCATATAAACCCAAAATGTGGAGTTGAATTCTCATAGGTTCTACAGAAAAACTAGACATCTTTTTATTGTAATATTTATGATGAGTAAATAGGCGATTAAAGAAAATAATTTTGTTGCAGACTTATTTTTTCATGTTAAATACATACATGCTACTGTAAGTATATTGAAGTGTAAAACAAACAGGTTTTTATTACCTCTTGGTACTACCTAATTTCTTCATCATCGCCTTTGTTTTCTGTTACAATAAAGAGAGATCAATGCCCCTGATTGCACCTGAAGTCCATCCTTGTATTGCAAATGTATTGGTCAGTGTGAAAAATTATGCATATCCATCTTAGGCTGCTATGTCTAATAATAGGGCAAAGACTGAATTTGTGTTAGTTATCTGAAAACTTCTAACAATTTCCCTGGGTAATATTTAATCTCTGTCTTAACCTTGACACAAGTTCAAATATGATTTTGTCAGTGTAGTTAATATAATGGAATGCCAGGGGAAGTCCATGCAAATTATATATTCAGTCTCCTGTGTCTGGTTTCCGTGTTTTTAAGTCCAATATTATTTTGTGCTATCAGATGTCCAAGTTGCTACAATTATAGTTACTGAGTGTGGGTAAAGAACATTCTTACATTGTAAGAAGAAGGTGGCAACAAGCATAGAAATAGTACACAAGATAGAAAGTTTGCCTTTGATGTTCCAGGATTTTCAAGCAAGTTACTACCATTGTCAGTTACATCATGGTACACACCTTCGTTTGATACTTCGTCCGATTTTCTCTTACTTAAGATAACAACTGGGAAAGTTAACTTAAGTGTTCACTAGGACACCTCAAAACCGCTAAGACCTTTACAAGAACCCACAATAACCCAACAGAAGCACTTTTTCAGAACTATCCAACTTCCCCTCAGATAGACCACAATCAATTTGTCTCACTTCTCACAGCCTATTGGAGACTGACAGTTGTTTTTCTCTTGCTGAGTTTTAGGGTATGTAGACTAACAACCCAGTGGACTGAATTAATAAAAAAATGGAGAAATTGCCGTACTAACACAAGCGATGTTAGTTCAGCGATCTCTCCCACTGTGTCTTTGTGTTTCGATAGGGGGATTACCCCCTTCCCCCAACCTGAACACACTGATCAGTTCTGGCAGCCATTGGTTGCCAGCACTGATTGGAGGCTGGTCAGATGCTGGTTTTCCAGCAAGCCCATTTGACATAAGCCGGTTGAAAAACCGGCTTCTGTAGAACAGACAGTCAAAAGTTGGCTGCTTCCTGCCAAACCAACCATTTTCAGCTGATCTTCAAATTGTGTGTATCGAGCTATAGGCTCTGCCTATGCTTAATTTTATCAGTTGCATCACTCCCAGCTATTTCTGAGAACTACAAAGTATGTCTGTGTCAAAGAGGAAAGGAGAAGGTGTTCTGCTGTCCTGCTCTAGGGTGAAAGCATGCTCCTTCACACATAAATTAGAAAGAAAAGTAGAGCAGCCACCACATTAAGGGATTTGCAAACTGAAATATGCAAAAGTGTATATAAACTCAAAAATAGAAATTTAACATGACAATCAGGGGCTCTCTGATGTCTTCATAATGAGATTTTGTCACAGCATTAAAAAAAAAAGTGCAAATAATAAAAACGTATCTTATCCTAGCCTGTCTTCCCACACTTTTACATCCCTCTTGCAAACATAACGCCTGCCTTTATAACCTCCATGCTGCTCTCCTACACATACTATTCCCTTGCATACCCTTCCTGTACTCCTTTCCTGCATATATTGCCTACTGTCATGATGCTTGGCACTCCTATCTTGCACATATTGCCCTCCACCATACCCCACATTCATCTCTTGCAAATACCCTCTGTCATACCGTCCTGCACTTCTTTCCTGCACATACTGCCTCTGTCATGCCCTCCACGTTCCTCTTCTGCAATTACTACCCACTATGACAGGTATGACACCTTCCAACCTTCCAGACTTCTTTCCAGTGCATACACTCTGTACCCCACTCCTACACAGACTGCTTGCTAAAACACATCTGCAGCATTATATGTAATACTTTATCAGCCGACTTGCCCATTCTAGAATGGGTAGTTTTGATAAAATTCTGCCACCCTAGCCAATACAACCTGCAAGTGAAGAATTTGAGTTTAAAAAGTACATTTACAGTGCATCTGAGGTACAGCGAATGCATAAAAACAAGAAAGAGTGAGCAGGATTTGCCCTCTGCAAGCAATGAATGTACAGAAAAGGTTTGGTGTGGTCACTATATCATTGGAAATATTGCAGATAAGCTTATTGCAGATATTTTGAAGAATGCAAAATTGTGGTTGGCAACAAATGTGGGTTCACTTGCCGATTGTGCTTTATAACCTCAGAGAACAATAGCAAAGGACGCGAGGGCTGATGATCCAGTGAATGTGAAGTATTTTAAATATGTAATGGTGCAGTGCATCATAGTCTACTTTCAATTTTTTAGGTTGCCTACTTGTTTGCTATATATATCTTAGCACACTGTACCATGTTATGACATAAGTTCCAATGAGCATGCCTTTAATAACCTATATTGTATTTGTGATCCAGCCAAGAAATTACCACAGAAGCCAAACATAAGAACCACATAATTTTTTCAGTGTGGCTGACTTTCTCATAGATTGTTATTTTTTAGTTTTCAGAAGCCCTGTTACATAACGCATGAAAATTGAATCCCTTTGGAAAAGAGAGAAACTATCTAAAGCATTCTGAAGGTTGATATTAATGTGTAGGCAGCACATTCCCTGAGCACAGCATGAGTGAACATGATAGGCTACTTAGTAAATTGACGTCTATTCAGGCATGCTTTGTCCTCTGGAAGACGTGCTGTTGCACTCATCACCTCTTAAAATTGAAGAATCAAACTTGAGAATGATCCAGGATTGTTTCTCAGGTCAGACATAAAAAGGGACAGACTTCTATTGTTCTTGCTTGATGCATATGATTCCAAATGTGGTCCTGGATCAGAATTATACTGGGGCTGCAGCTGCATTGTCAAACACTATTAAGTATGTGTAACCATCCATAACATGTATGGATAAAATGTATTGAATTTGTTTAAGTCTGCTAAAGCTTTGTGTAACTAAGATAGAAATATATGTATGGATAGAGAAAGATAAAGAGGATGTCCTATGACAGTTCAGTCTATTGCATAGCACAGGGTACCAGACATTCAGTTCAGACCACTCTGACTACTATTCTTATACTGTTCAACTATTGAAGGGCATTACTGGAGATTGACTGCCTTTTTTACTTTCTTGACTTTTAAATTTTTTACAATTTTACTGCTAACTAAATTAATAGTGATACTTGCTCATAGACCCAATGCATTATTATATGTCTAATGGAACCAAGTGGCCATCAATAATTGTGTTAGTTCATGATACATGTTCCTAGGTGTTTCCAGCTTTCCTAGTCCATTGTGTAGCCCTTTCTTTCATCCAAACTGTTGGATGAAATGAATAGTCACACAATGGATGGTATAAATCTGGAATCACCTAGAAGTATGTATGATGAACAAAAACAATTATTAATGGCCATTCGGTTCCATTAGACATAAAATAATGCATTGGGTTTATGAGCAAGTATCACTAATACGTTAGCAGTTTGTCCACAATGTACACAAGTTGCAGTATGTGCTGTATTCCAGCAGACATTTACATTCATTATTATTATTATTATACAGTATTTATAAAGCGCCAATAGTTCGCTCAGCGCTGTACATTACAAAGGGGGACAGAACATGTGACAGAACAATAACAATACAATGCAAAACATGAGGGGTTCGAGGGCCCTGCTCCTCGGAGGTTACAATCTAGGAAGGAGGGGATGGTGGCACAGGAGGAGATAGCTGTGGGGGATGGAGTGGTAGGAAGAGGGGAGGAGGTCAGCAAGTTAGCAGGGGGTGGGGTAGGCTTCCCTGAAGAGGTGGGTTTTCAGGGTGCACCTAAAGGAGAGGAGAGTAGGTGATAATCTGATGGGTTGGGGCAGGGATTTCCAGAGGATGGGTGACACCCTGGAGAAGTCCTGGAGGCGGGCATGGGAGGAGGAGACCAGGGAATTAGAGAGAAGGAGGTCTTGTGAGGAGCGGAGTGTGCGTGCTGGGCGGTACTTGGATATTAGGTCAGTGATGTAGTACGGGGCAGTATGGTGGACAGCTTTGTACGTCAGTGTTAGGATTTTGAATTTGATCCGTTGTGCAATCGGAAGCCAGTGGAGGGATTGGCAGAAGGGGGTGGCGGAGATGGAGCGGTTGGAAAGGTGAATGAGTCTGGCAGCCGTATTCAGGATCCACTGAAGCGGGGATAGCCAGCGGCGAGGCAGGCCAGTGAGGAGGGAGTTGCAGTAATCGAGTCGTGATATTATGAGGGAGTGGATGAATTCATTCATGGACATGGTTTTAGGAGACTTGTAGGTAACACTACACATTTTACAGATTTTATGGCTCAACGCTAAGCAAAACCTGTATTTATTTATTTGTTTTAATTTTCGGTGTGGGAAGGTTAGAGAATCTTTCAGGTTTTTACTTCAGTTTGTGACGCCAGTGAGGAGATCTCCCCTCTTTTGTTCCCTCTTATACCAAGACATTACAGTAGAACTTAATTCCACCTCCCAGGTGGCTCGCTCCCTTCCCCCATGGTGCTATAATTATGGCACATGCACAGATATGCCCACTGGCTCTGACCGGCCTTTGGATCCTGGCAGAAATACATATATGTCCTTGAAAAAGGTCAACGCATTTTGCGAGTTTGTCCTGCTTATTCAGGACCAACAAGGAGATTATGACATATAATGGGTTGTGCAGAATAGTAGAATGAATATGTTCAGGTGTGTCATTTAGCCAGAAACTTCAAAGTGGTGCTTGAAAACTGTTCCCTTCTGGCCCATAGGAGAGACATCCAGACACAAATCACTTGTAGTGTACCCCCAAGAAATGCATGATGCAGATATAGTCAGTAAGTGGATCTCTGAGTATCTCTGAGTTTAGTAAACCAGAATGGGAATCTAAATCTAATAGATGTATAAGGAAAATTCCTCAGAGCACTCACACAATCACACAGAGCCACTAGGCCATCTCAGCATCAGTTGCTGACATTCAAACATGATGACAGGAAGACACCGCCGGTGTCACAGGCGGTATCTTCCTGTCATGATGTTTGAATGTCAGAAACTCTTGGTTTGCTAAACTCAGAGATACTTAGATATCCAGGCTGGACCCATCCCAGAGTCTGGAGTGGCACATGGCTCAGACCTCCTGAGAGTCTGAGCCATCTGCTACCTTCCCTCCACAGCTCAGTGCTCCAGTGAGTGCGGTGAGGGGAAAGAGCAGAGAGCAGTGACTAAGGGACGGTGAGAACTCAGCGATCAACGGTCATGCGATCACTGGGTTCTCACCCAGTGGGTTCTGATGAGGCATTGGACTGAACCTGCATCCACCTAGGTAAGTATGATTTTTTCATTTTTTAAATGTTTCCCAAATTTCTCTTTTAAGTTGTTCATGCTAATACTTGTTATATTTTATTTTGCACTTCTTTTCTGCAGTTTATTTTATTTATTTATTTCAGGTACTTATATAGCGCCGTCAATTTACGAAGCGCTTTACAAATATATATTGTACATTCACATCAAATTGGGGACAAATAGTCTCTTGGTTTAAATTACTTCAGTTACTGTGCCATTTAATGTAACAGTTTTCATCCTCTCTTATTTCAAAGGTGTTTCCATTAGAAACCTAAAATATCTTTCTACCTTTCCTTAATGTGGCCTTTATCCACGCCATCTTTACTTCAAAAGATTAACACTTTAAAAAATCTTCCCTTTTCTCTTATCCCACTACAGCATTTTTTTGATATATTTCCATATATACTATATATTTCTTTCCATAGTCATACTTGTTAAAAGCCAATGTTGGTAACCTAGCCGTTATTACTAGCTATTATTAAGTTGTCCCCTCTACAGTTTAGGAACATGTGTGGGGGAGCATAGGCTTAGACCTTTTTCACGTTCTGCAGATTCAGCAAATATTAGTGCCATTTATATTTTTTCCATTTATAAACTTTGTTGACAGCCTCATTTATTAGTGTTCTGCATTATAATCTTGTCTGTATTTTTCCTGTGTGGGCCCTGAAGGCATCGGAGACCTCCAATATTTACACTTAAGGATTAATTTAAATTGGGGACAAATAGTCTCTTGGTTTAAATTACTTCAGTTACTGTGCCATTTAATGTAACAAATAATGTGTGAAATATGTTGTCATTTCCAGTGACTGACTGGAACCAACAGGTGTGACTGAACCTCTTTAAATGACGCTTCCAAGGGTTATCCATGATATAGGTCAGTATGTTTCCTAAAGTACTCTATGTGCCTTACATCACAGGCTGTGTTTGGAAACAGATGCTGTATATCACATGATCTGCATACTAAATCGGCAATACGTAATATTCTTTACAGTGTGGCTTTATCAGTGGTTATCATTTTTTTGTTTTCAGATATACGCTACATAGTGGACATAGTGGATATCTACATTACCAAGCTTGTGTCTTCCAACTTCAAATACTCTTTGGGCCTATTCTGTGAGATAAAATAATAGATTAGGTATTTTACAATGAGAGGTGGAACTTAATCTTCAAGACTTAAATTAGGGTTATGGGGGGGGTCCTCAAAAACATAGTGATGTTATTGCACATAAAACAATAACATCATTTTAATATTTTCTGTTTCAGTCATTTTTGATTTAAACACAACACTTGCCTTTGTCTTGATATAAATAAAGAATGAATGTAGTTTCTTTATTCTGATATGAAAATAAACATATGAAAAGCTACATACAGATCATACTGTGCTTAGAGCCAATGCAGCAGTTGGTGAAGAAAAAAGTTCATTTGGACCAGCTTGGTCCAAAAGAACTATTTAAAGGGATAGGAAACCTAGAGATTGTTTTAAATTGACTAAGTAAAAAAATATGAACTATTTACACCAGATGGCAGGCCGAGTACTTGACCTAATATACTAAAATGTATGGCCTACACAACTGTACAGTGCCTTGAAAAAGTATTCCTACCCCTTGAAATTTTCCACATTTTGTTATGTTACAACCAAAAAACGTAAATGTATTTTATTGGTATTTTATGTGATAGACCAACAAAAAGTGGCATATAATTGTTAAGTGGAAGGAAAATGATAAATGGTTTTAAACATTTTTTACAAATAAATATCTGAAAAGTGTGGCGTGCATTTGTATTCAGCCCCTGAGTCAATACTTTGTAGAATCACCTTTCACTGCAATTCCAGCTGCAAGTCTTTTTGGGGATGTCTCTACCAGCTTTGCACATCTAGAGAGTGATATTTTTGCCCATTCTTTGCAAAATAGCTCAAGCTCTGTCAGATTGTCAGTCTTGCCATAGATTCTCAATTAGATTTAGGTCTGGACTTTGACTGGGCCATTCTAACACATTAATATACTTTGATCTAAGCCATTCCATTGTAGCTCTGGCTGTATGTTTAGGGTCGTTGTCCTGCTGGAAGGTGAACTTCCCCAGTCTCAAGTCTTTTGCAGACTCTAACAGGTTTTCTTCTAAGATTGCCCTGTATTTGGCTCCATCCATCTTCCCATCAACTCTGATCAGCTTCCCTATCTCTGCTGAAGAAAAGCATGCCTACACCATGATGCTGCCACCACCATGTTTCACAGTGGGGATGGTGTGTTCATAGTGATGTGCAGTATTAGTGTTCAGCCACACATAGCATTTTGCCTTTAGACCAAAAGGTTCAATTTTGGTCTCATCTGACCAGAGCACCTTCTTCCACATGTTTGCTGTGTTCCCCACATGGCTTCTCACACACTGCACAGTGACTTTTTATGGCTTTCTTACAACAATGGCTTTCTTCTTGCCACTCTTCCATAAAGGCCAGATTTGTGGAGTGCACGACTAATAGTTGTCCAGTGGACAGATTTTCCCACCTGAGCTGTGGACCTCTGCAGCTCCTCCAGAGTTACCATGGGCCTCTTGGTTGCTTCTCTGATTATAGCTCTCCTGGCCCAGCCTGTCAGTTTAGGTGGACGGCCATGTCTTGGAAGGTTTGCAGTTTTGTCATACTTTTTCCATTTTTGTTTTGGATTATGGATTCAACAGTGCTCCATGAGATGTTCAAAGCTTAGGATTTTTTTTAATAACCTAACCCTGCTTTAAACTTCTCAACAACTTTATCCCTGACATGTCTGGTGTGTTTCTTGGCCTTCATGATGCTTTTTGTTCACTAATGTTTTCTAACAAACCTCTGGGGGCATCACAGAAAGTATTTATACTGAGATTAAATTACACACAGGTGGACTCTACCTACTAATTAGGTGACATTTGAAGGCAATTGGTTCCACTAGATTTTAACTAAGGGTATCAGAGTAAAGGGGGCTAAATACAAATGCACACCACACTTTTCAGGTATTTATTTGTAAAAAATGTTGAAAACCATTTATCATTTTCCTTCCACTTAACAATTATGTGCCACTTTGTGTTGGTCTATCACATAAAATCCTAATAAAATACATTTACGTTTTTGGTTATAACGTGACAAAATATGGAGGTATGAATATTTTTATAAGGCACTGTATTTTTCCTCCTGCTTGATTTTCCAGGGGTGAGAGTTAGTATTACCTTCAAATTTCTATTCATTTTACATGGTCTTTACATAGCTCAGAATGGCATTTTCATGTTATGATCTTTAACATGTCATGTTTAACTGACAGAAAACACAGCAATCAGCTTTAGCCCAACAGAATAACATTTTTGTCTAAAGCAAACATTTTGTCTTTTAGGAAAAATAAGATGACTTCACCCTGGTGTAATATTCAATTTCTGTTCTGTAAAACTACTTATATGCGTTAGTTCATTACTCTGTGAGTAAATGCTTGACAGCATGAAATGATTTAGAGTACTCTCACATATCCTGCTGCATCGTATAGTTATTACTGACTTTGCACAATAAAGAAGATACATTTTACAGCAGAGTGTAGTCATCCTATTTTTCCTATAAAAAGTTCACAGTTGAGAGCTAGACTGGCACTAAGAATCTGAGCAGATACAGTGATCCAACCTGGGGAGGCAAACTTTCTTGTAACACACACAAGGGAAGCACCAAGGTTATAAAATCACATGCTCAGCATTACAGAACTTCCTGCCTGGCCACTGAGCCTACCACATAAACCAGTGTAGCATCCAAGGAGTTCAGCTGTGGGGTGGGCGGAACTTGATGTCGAGGCATTAGATCCCCATCATGCCTCATTTACTTTGGATTTACAGTGGATGGAGCCTGATGGGTATTATGAGAGACTAGTTCCCCATCAGATCCACCTCCCTGATGAAAGTGGACAACAGTAGGGGGGATAATTTATTGTCTTGCTCTTTTCATACTTTACTTTCTTGTGATTGGCTGGTTTTGGTTCGGGTTTGTTACAGCTCAGGCTGCAGTGCAGTTCTCTTATCTACAGTTTTAATTCCAAATGCCTATGTCTTTATACTAGATTTTAACAACGGGAACATATAAAACTTTTTATAACTTCACATTACATGTCATGTTTTAATAATTGACCTAGTTGTCATTTATGTGTGATGCTGATAACAATGGAGTTAATAACTGTGCTAGGCCCCAGTTTTTTCCAGTGGATCAGTTGCCATTATATATGTGATGCTCTTAATGATAGTGTTAATACCATGTGGAATGTTGATTTTAATTTAATGTGGGAGAGATTTAAAACTATAGTTGTGTGGTAGTTTGCAATTGTATTACTCCTGAAGAGGGATCAATGTATGCTCTGCAATGTGTTGAGTCTAAAGAATTGGGAGTTATCCAGCTTTGCGACAAATCACTATTGGATTCACAAACCCAGCAATCATCTTAGGTGAACCTCACCATGTTGTCACCTTACCTTTTATTTATTGATATATCACTACTCTCTTAGGAGTTCCTGAAGTCTTGCGTCTCCCCATAGTCCTGCACAGCCGGGCAACACGCATTTTTCCATCAGACTTGCATCTGGAGACAGCAACCAGTCCTTGAGCTTTGTTTTGAAGTTTTATTAGGGGATTTAGAACTTGGATGCGGTAGGGGGTGTACAGGATGCCCAAGGGAATGACAACTGAGGACAAACTCCTAAGCAACTATGTACAAGTCTCTACAGCAAAATTTCCCTTCTGTAAAACTACCCAGCGTCTCCTCTAGTACCACCCCAGGCCCCAGATGACTCCTCATCCAGCTGTACTGGGTGAATCCCTGGGCCGGGGATCCAGTGTCTGCCACTGCAGTGTGAAATAGTCCTGAGTTAGATAGCTAATCCAATTCCCCACTAGAGTGCTCCTTTCCCCTTACTGGCCCAGCCTCTCATATCTCTCTCTCTTCCACCCAAACTCTCCTCCTGCTGAACAGGCTCAGCTACTCTTAAAGGTTGTCCTGGCCCCTTGCCAAGCCTCCTGTTGGGCATTGACCAGGATCCCCTAAAAGTACAAACCAGCCACTCCTCAGATACGCCCACTGCTTCTAGACCATTATCCAAAGTTCTAGAGCAAGGGGAAATTCCAGAGGGGCTGGTCTGCAGAGCCTCTCAGTCCTGACCACAATTTGACCTCCCTCTAACTGTTGCTCCAAGCTGCTACTCAACCTCTGCCTAACAATTAGTATCTAGCTCCCCCTAGCTATCTCGGAGGGTGCTACATTGATATACTTTGAAAAGATATCAACTTCTTCACCAAATATATGTATTATTATCCTATATTGAAAGACAGCTCACAGATCACTGTAGTATTTCCTTTGCAATAGTGGTGTTGTATATACAGCTTGACTGAAGCAGTATACAGTATGTGTAATACCAGCAATTCAGTAAGATGAGTGGCATATATTTTATTTGATTCTATCTGTGATACTACTGAATATCCTTATAGTAGCCCTTGTTATTTGTACCTTTTCAGGATTGTGAAATTTTGGACCATGTCTTAACTGAGCTGGTGAAGTCCTCAATTAAATATCAGTTTAATACACTGCTGTGGTTGGTAGGGTGGATTGTTTCCGCAACCCAGAGATGCAAGATTGTGTCAAGTTCAGTATTTGTTTCACAACCATTTTATTTTAAAGGGGTATTTTGTTGTAATGATGCAGAAAGGATGAGAAATCTGGAATAATGTGATATTTTCACAAGATTACAGGAGATGTCCAGAATATGTAAAAGAGTTATCTGATTGCTGATTTGCATCTTCAGCATTTATCTGGATTGGATGGATTCAGAGAATGCAGGGTGGTTGGTGTTCTGCGTCATTGTGTTAGGATTTATTAACCTGATTCTCAATATATGTTGCTGATGGAGACTTTAAAGCGAAACTGTTGCTATGGTCAATATTTTTAATAAAATGCACCTGTAAAAGAACTCCGCTTCAATGGTGACACTCATAAACCATTTGTGTCAAGTTGTGTCAATCACCTGGGTTCCTCACAGCTTTTACTGGTCAGCAGGAGAAACCAGTAAGTGATGCTGGGTTCACAAGAGATCAACACTCTTGAAGTGTCAGATTCATTGTGGACTTCACATGAAGATTGAATGCAGAGTTTGGTGGTGTGGGCAGCAGGGAAGGTAAGTATTTACCGATTTATTTTAGAGGTATAACATATTGACTATAGCAACAGGATCACTTTAAGGGTTAGGAAGATCATTTCAGATTGTTTAAGCCTTTTTCTCAGTTTACCACTAAGGAGAGCAGGGGAATCAATGTCTGCTTGGATAAATACGGAGTACATTAGGAATAGCATGTTCTTAGTCCAGTTTTCTACCAATCATTCAGATTCAAAAGGTGTGATAGAGCACTCAAAAGAATTCAGCCAACTGAGATTTAATAAAGTATGTACCAAAAAGGTTTAATCCTGTGTGACTAGTTTTGTGACCTAATCATCCCTATCAGACAGTACGCTGAGATCCTTGACCTTTCTTACAGCGGCACACAATGGTAAGTGATATACTCCAATACTTCCTGATGACTGAAAAAGGCAGGCAGAGCAGAAGCACAATTTTATTTTTTCTTCTGTCAGTATATTCACTTTCAGCACATAAACTCTGCAGTACAGCCTGATTGGCTCAAAGTGCTAACCCTTCCTTCCCCTGTTTGAGAGTTGCAGTGCAGGAGATTATACTAGGCAGACATCAAAACAAATTTAGGAGATTAAGCTATTTGCATTTATTTATTAATTATTTGAATATTCTATGTAACTACACTATATTGCTAAAAGTATTGGGATGGCTGTCTTTCAACGCACATGAGCTTTAATGGCATCCCAGTCTTAGTCCGTAGGGTTCAATATTTAGTTGGCCCACCCTTTGCAGCTATAACAGCTTCAACTCTTCTGGGAAGGCCGTCCACAAGGTTTAGTAGTGTGTCTATTGGAATGTTTGACTGTTCTTCCAGAAGCGCATTTGTGATGTCAGGCACTGATTTTGGATGAGAAAGCCTGGCTCGCAGTCTCTGCTAGAATTCATCCCAAAGGTGTTCTTTTGGGTTGAGGTCAGGACTCTGTGTATGCCAGTCAAGTTCCTCCACCCCAAACTCGCTCATCCATGTCTTTATGGACCTTACTTTGTGCAGTAGTGCATAGTCATGTTGGAACAGGAAGGGGCCATCTCCAAACTGTTCCCACAAAGTTGGGAGCATGAAATTGTCCAAAATGTCTTGGTATGCTGACGCCTTAAGAGTTTCCTTCACTGGGACTAAGAGGCCAAGCCCAGCCCCTGAAAAATAATCCCACACCATAATCTTTCCTCCACCAAACTTTTACAAACAGTACCATTCTTCTGGCAACCGCCAAAGCCAGACACGTCCATCAAATTGCCAGACAGAGAAGCGTGATTTGTTACTCCAGAGAACACGTCTCCACTGCTCTAGAATCCAGTGGCGGCGTGCTTTATATCACTGCATCTGATGCTTTGCATTAGGGATGCTCCAAAATTTCGTCGGCCGAAACGTTTCAGCTGAAATGAAAAAAAAACCACCAATACAGATGCCGAAAAAAAAACCCGGCCACTGCTAGTTAGTTCTCAGCCTTTAGTTCTCAGGTTTCGGCTTTCGGCCAAGTGCATTTTGAATTTTCCATTTCGGTTTCACTACCAGAATTTTAATTTCGGTGCACCATTACTTTGCATTGCACTTGGTGATGTAAGGCTTGGATGCAGCTCGTTTGATTCCCTGGTCTACTTCCTGGAATTCACCCCTTTGAAGCACTGGAGACGTTGTTCCTTCAATCCAGATTGGTTAGGTGATGAGCAGTGCCTGTTTCCTCCAGATGTAACATTTAGAATTGAGGCCAAATGGTCCAATCTTGGTTTCATCAGAACAGAGAATCTTGTTCTTCAATCTAAGAGTCCTTCAAGTGCTTTTTTGCACACTCCAAGCAGGCTGTCATGTGTTTTGCACTGAGGACAGGCTTCCGTCTAGCCACTCTGCCATAAAGCCCAGATCGGTGGAGGACTGCAGTGATGGCTGTCCTTCTGGAACTTTGTCCCATCTCCACATAGGATCTCTGGAGCTCATTCAGAGTGGCCAATGAGTGATTGGTCACCTCTCCTCCTAAGGCTTTTCTGACTAGATCTGATTATAGCATGATGCTATATTTTATGAATAAATGTATGTGTTTTGTATATTCTTATTTTATTGAAATGTACTCCTTAAGGGTGATATTAATCAGATATCAATAATTCTTATTTTCTTTTAGGACTTGTACATGCTAGCATTTGGGGTAAAGTAAAGCCCGTACTGAGCCACGCTTTACCCCCCCCAAACACTTCCCCCCTTTAGCTGCAGAGGCAGTAGACGGGGGTTTACACTTGCTTTGGCCACGATGCTTTGTTCACGGCAGGAAAAAAAACCCCTGTCACTTTCAGTGGACGCTACCACCTGCTGATCAAAACCCATCCAAGTAAATGGGGCCACTTCGCAACAACCTTGCAACCATGTGCAATGCACAAGGATGTGGCTTGCTGTTGAGGGGTTGAAGGAGTCAAAGCAATATTAAACTCAAAATAAAAAATGTAATATGTTGCAGCCTACCAATCATTAGATGCAGTGGTTGCATTAGTTTTCTTTTTTAGTTTTTTTCCTCTTTTTTTTCTCTCTACCTTTGGACAGCAGCATTGTCAGTCTGAGGGGAGGGGAGTGTTAGATGTACTAGCAGATTTAGATATATTAACAAATTGAAGCCAAACTCCTGCAGTTGCAGCAACATATTTTCCTTTTGGGATAAAGGTTTTAAATGAACAAAAAAGAAAAAAATTACCATTGTAAGCACCCCTCTCAGTGATAAATGTTTGTCTTGCTACAACTGCAGGAGAGCTTGTGCTGTTGAAAAACAACAGACTTACTGGCTGGATCAACAGATAAAAATACAGGATAGAAAGCATAAAAAAGGAAACTAATGCAGCCATCACATCTAAGAATTGGTAAGCTGCAATATAAAAAAATGTTTGTTTTTGGGGTTAATACCACTTTAAAGCAGGTGGTGAGGAGGCTATACAACACCTCATCACTGCCTGTCAAATGCTCTCTGAAGAGTGATCAAAAAGCAGTTCAGTCATCAGCGAGTAGAGCCAGCCTGAACCAGGCCCGGAATGGGCCAAAACATAAGCCCTGGCCATTTTTTGCTGTTCGAAACTATGCTATTTAACTGGCAATTGTGCGGTCATGCAACACTGTACCCAAATGAAATTTGGGTTTTTTAAAAAAAAATGTAATATATAAATGACCTCAAATTTACTGCTTCCGGGTTGAATAGGCTGCATAGAGCCGTAGAGATGTCACTCAGAGAGAGATCACAGAATTCCAGCCATGTCCACCTTGTCGAACTATGGCTTTCTGCATGCATTGTCTGAGTGCCAAAATATTTGGAGGGGTTGTGTGGCCAACGGACAGTAAGTCTATGAAAGTAGTGAAGCTTTTCAGTGAGCCGCCATTGGCCAAAAGGAAAGAGGTCTATGACTGGTACCCATCGCATGATGTCTATAACCCACTAATGCGCTATCTGAGATTTCTGGGCCTCTAGAGGTACAATTGGTTTGGCTTTGTGATCAGTTTGAGATGCTTCTAACTTCCTTCTGAGCTACTTCAAACTGCATTTGTCATGACTTCACCTCCGCAACATCTCCAAGATACACCTGTTTTTAACTACCGAAACCACTAAGTAACTTATTCACTCCCTTATTATCTCTCGCCTTGACTATTGTAACTCTCTCCTCATTGGTCTACCTAATCGCAGGCTATCCCCTCTTCAGTCCATCATGAATGCTGCTACCAGACTCATCCACCTTACTAACCGTTCCATATCTGCCATCCCTCTCTGCCAATCCCTCCACTGGCTTCCCATTGCCCAACGGATAAAATTCAAAACATTAACAATAACATATGAAGCCATTTATAAATCTGCCCCAAATTACATCACCAATCTTGCCTCCAAATATCACCCAAACCGTACTCTTCGCTCCTCCCACAACCGCCTGCTCTCAAGCGCCCTTGTCTCCTCCTCCCATGCTCATCACCAGGACTTCTCCAGAGCCTCTCCCATCCTCTGGAACTCTCTACAATCTGACACTAACTGACAGCGACATCAATAGCGACACTAATACAGTGATCAGTGCTAATACTATACACTGTCAATCATTGGCTGGGACCTATTGATTGGCTTTTGCTGTGCCGAATCACAGCACAGCCGGGGCAGCGGGCACGTGCCTCCAACCCGGAAGGATGGATCACGTAGTAGGTAAGTGATCCAGTGCAGAGCAGCCGCCCTGTCATCGTATATATGTGCATGGGGTGGCCACTAAGTGGTTCTGAGATGCCCATTTGGATGCATAGACCATCCATTTAAGTTTACCAGAAAAATTGATAGGGAGGCCTGATCAGATTTCCCATCTGAAGCTGGAATTCTACATTAATCTTTCTGAAAAGAAAATGCTGTTTCAAATATCCCTGCCCATTGGTGGGCAGTGGTGGTGCTAATTAACCCCTTTGTTCTGTATTGGACGCCAGTTGCAGTGTTCAATAACTCCTTCATGCTGCAGTATAAAGGGTTTAATTGACACTGACAGTGGTGCCATTAATGCAACACAAAGGGGTTAATTAACTGCTTCTGGTCACTAATGCATCAGTGACCAGTGGCAGTACATTCTCCCCTTCATGCTACCCGCTCCCCCAAAGAGTTAACCATGCCAGCCAGTTCACTGGAAAATACTTATTACTAATAGCATAGCACAATACTACACTGTAAGTGGCTCAATAATTATTTAGGGAGGAGGATCTGCCAGCCCAGTCCCTACATAGGTTTTTGCTCACTTGCAAACACGTTACAGGACAGTAAGTATATCATATACCGAACCCTTCCTTTTCTGAATGAACACAGTGAGTGATTGGTACCATTCATAATCATAACCATAGGTGTTCATTCATAACTGAAGCATAATAAACTGTGTTTACTATCCTTCCATTTGTGAAGCACAGAGCACTTCACATTAATTCACTGTCCAGTGCAGTTGAGGCTGCAGAGAAAGTGATTGGGGAATCTCTGTCCTCAGTACCTTTTTCTGCCTCAAAAGTGAGACACCATGAATCTATTTAGATCCCTGACATTTCACCAAAGCCCCCCCCCAATAGTGCTCCAAAAACTTTTTGTAAAAAAGAAAAAATATTATTGTAAAAAATTATTTAAAAAAAAAAAACTACTGATATCATCCATTGCCCTACTGACTCCATCCACTGCTTTACTTGACATTGTCCTCTGCCCTACTGACAAAGTTTATTGCTCTACTGACACCATCCACTGCCCTAGTGACACCGTCCATATTTTTATACATTTTAAAATGTTTGCTTACATTTTAGAGTACATGTGTCTGTGTTTCACCCTGTCTATTGACCATTGTCACAGGGACTGAAAGTGAGAAAAAAAATGTTTAGTCACTTGAACAGGAATAGAGGATTAATCTTCTAATGGGACGCCAGTCCCATTGGCAATAGTCTAGGAGAGGATTTCCTCACACTAGAGAGACCTCCTCTCACTTCCTGTTGTGTCTCTGAAAAAGGAAGAGGAAATTTCACCAATGGGGTGCAAAATAAAACGGCTGGGGTTTCAACCTTAACTTACTCTATCCAAACTAAAAACAATTTGGCTTTTGATATATGACTAAAATGTAGTCACTGGAAAAAATATGTTACCAAATGTCTGCAGATAGAAAACTAGTGAGGAGGCCTCTTCATCCGTTAAATGAAAGTTAATGAACATATGCAAGAGGGTGACTCTGTAACTAGACACTTCAGTTATTCATCCTCCATGACACTTGCAACCCTTGATACTTTTTATAGCCAGAGCTGATGTCTGACTCTAACATCTGTCTTTCTGTCTGAGAGGATACAAGGTGGGAGTTCTGAAAGAAGGTCGCACAACCCAGAACAATAATCATCCTTTACATGTAAATTTACTTTTACTTCATTATTTTCTTAAATGAAGGACATTTCTAAATTAATTAACAAATTAAAACTATTAGAGGGTAAAGGCATTTAGTAAGTTATTCTGCAGAAATGTACTAACATTCTGTAGTTCTACAAAAATCGACACAAACACTAGTTTAAATCAGTAAATAAACCGCAAAAAAAAAAAAAAAACTCCTGCAAAATAATAGCATGCATCACAATAATAACACATTATGAAAGACTCACCTGAAAACAAAGCCCTCCGACGGTGCACTGTCACCGCTGTAGGCACTTCCATCTTCACCCGGCTTTCCTTCTGGGTTTGCAGGGTTTGGCTGTTTGACTGGCTGAGCCACGGTGATGTCACTCCCACACATGCACATGGGAGTCACGGCCACGGCACAGCTCTTTCAATAGTTGGCACGCTGTCCATTGAGAGCGCAGTACACATGCGCTGGTGACGTCACCGGCTGCTACTATAGTAAATATCTCTTAAAAGGTGAAATTTTAGGAGATATTTACTGTACCTACAGGTAAGCCTTATTTTAGGCTTACCTGTAGGTACAAGTAAACCATGGGGCTTAGCTACCACTTCAAAGGGATTTTTAGTGGTGGGTCGTTTTAATGGCATAAAAATATAAGGTTAAAGATTAACCGCTCTACCGCCATCCTATAGCAGAAATACTGCTACAGGGTGGCAAGGGTGTGCAAAATCATGTATATATATATATATATATATATATATATATATGATTTTTCATTTCTGGGTGGGTGTCATGCGTGAGCCCTACCCGTGTCGCCATTCGGCCTCGGCAGTCAATCACCAGGTCCCAGCCGGTGATTACATGCAGGCACCCGGTGATTGCTGAGTAATACAGACGGGGGAGAGAACTGTATGTAGACAATACAGTTCTCTCCCCTGTCAGCTCCAGCACACTGCTTTGTATGGCTCTGCATAGCAGGGCCATACAAAGCAGTGTGCTTACAGTAAAGCACACACAAAGTCAACATAATGAAACAGCACACAGTTAACCCTTTAATGTTAACCCCTTCCTGCCCAATGCCATTAGTACAGTGTCAGTGCTTTTTTTTAGCATTGATAACTGTATTGATGTCAGTGACACCAAGTCAGTTCCCCCCAGTGTCAGAATGCCCGCTGCAGTCCCTCTATAAGTCGATGATACGTTCCATTACTAGTAAAAAATAAAATTAAGAAAAATTCCAGTATATATACCACCATTTTTAAATGCTAGAACTTTCACATAAACTAATTAACTTACACGTATCGGGATTTTTTTTTACCAAAGACATGTAGCAGATTATATATTGGCCTAAATTTATGACGAAATTTGATTTTTGTAATTTTTTTATTGGACATGTTTAATATCGAAAAGTCAAAAATATTGTTTTTTTTTTTTAAAAATGTCAGACTTTTTTTGTTTATAGCGCAAAAAATAAAAAACACACAGGCGATCAAATACCACCGAAAGAAAGCTCTGCTTGTGCTGAAAACAAGTACGTAAATTTTATTTGAGTGCAGTGTTGCATGACTGCGCAAATTAAGGCAGTGCCATAACGCAAAAAATGGCCTGGTCAGGAAAGAGGGTAGAGGGCAAGTGATTAAAAAATGAAATATTTTGGGTCAGTTTTCTTTTCATATTAGGCATGTACCACCAAATGAAAGCCTATTCTGTGCTGAAAAAAAAACCAGGTATAATCCACCTGGATACAGAAAATAGTTGCAATGATATGTACAGTTATACTAACACATGTCAAAGTTGCCAAATTTGGTGTGGGGGCGATAAGGTTTGCCATGACCCTGGTCATGAAAGGGTTATTATTTAATCTTCTTTTTGTTTAGTTTGTTAATATTTTTATTCATTTAACATATATTTACACATTTCAAATTTTAAAAAGCGCAAAATTTAAAAAAAAAAATATTTCATTTGTAGTTAACTTTGCAATGATTTGTACCAGAATCATAGTTTTAGTGTCATTTAACAGGACAAACTACAGAATAAAATGCTAACTTTTTATCTACAGTAATATTTTTAAAATAACACTGGTCAAAAAAAAGAAAAAGTGCATTTTGTTTAGTTTTATTTTTTTATTGTCTAAGGATTGTGAAGAAAAGTCATTGTAGCAAGACAATATCATGAAAAGAAAGCCTTGTTTGTCCTTAAAAAACAATATATGTATTACTTTGTTATCTTGCCAGCCAGCCACAGTACATTTACAGCTGATTCACACATGTGCGGTGCTGATTTGAAGGTCCGGTTTCAGTGTGGATTGCAATCAAACTGTTCAGCGGTTCAGGACAGGTTTATGTGACACAGCTGCGGATTGTACCGTTCACAGGTTTATGGAAGGCTGGCCATACATTATACAATTATCTTCCAATTTTCTGCCCAATTTCCTTTAGATTTACCTTCAACTGTGTAGTGCAAGGGACTGCCTAATTGGATACAACTGAAAGTGTTTAGGTTTGTCCTCCTATTATATGGTTTTTGGTAAATCTAAACCAAAAATCTCCAGGTAATTGTTTAATGTATGGCCAGCCTTAGAGCTGATTCACACATATGTGGTGGGGATTGAAGCTCAGGTTTCACAGATAATTGATGCAGTAGCTGTTCACAGGTTCACCTCAGGTTTACATCAGGTTCAGGACAGGATTAGCTCAGGAATTTATCCTGTTAACACATATGCGGTTTCAGAATGGTTACCATAGAAGTCAATAGCTTGTAATCCGCACCTGAACTTCAAGCCACTGCTCAGAAATTGGACATGACTCTTTTTAAAACCGCACTGAATCTGCACTGGCCGTGCACTGGACATATGTGAACTGGCACCATAAGAAGCAATGGTATTTCTCATGTCATGCGGTTTGGATGCAGTTCAAACTGCATCCAATCCGCATATATGTGAACGGGCACTTACTGCAGGCAAGATGCACAGGCAGGCTGGATGACGTACATGTATGTGTCACGGATTCACTAACACGCCACGCCCACAGCGACTAGCTAACCGAGGCGCGCACATGTGGCCGTGACTTGGGGTAAGAGGGAATAAGGGGAACTTAATTTTGAATATATAAAACCATATATAAGACTGGCCGTGATATACTTTCACAGCCCGCACTACCTCTTGGTCACCACCGGAGGGAGACTCCACTCCAATCCAGTCAACCGACCACACACTGGCAGATACAAATCTTACATACGATCTGATGCACTAACTAGGGCTGGGGAGCAGCTTAGCAATCACACACCCTTCTAGGATCCCTCCAGCTATCCTACAAGTTAGAACCCTGGTGTTAATCACTCTTCCACTGTCCACACACCTCCACACCAGACACACCACAAATGGTAGCTTTCCACCACCCAACAGTTTATCTGCAGAAAGGTCTGCTGGGACACCCCACATGCACAGATCTCCGTCTGGCAGACCTGTTCCCTTTACAATCTGCACGCAATCTGCCAACACGCAGTGCAATTGCATACAGATTGGCAATGAGCTTGACCGAGCGCTAAAAGCACTAAAATACAACACAATCTAATCTCTCCGAAGATATGAGCCCGCTTAAATACACAGAAGTCACTTATTAATTTTAAGATTTAATATCCCAAAAGTGGGCAGTGTATAAAATATGTACAAAGTATAAAAAGTTACAAAAAATACAAGAAGACACACATTGACTATTCACTATAAAATAAAAGGGAATAAAACAGAAATAAAACTTTTACCAAGATTTATGCTGTGACTGGAGCAAGTCAGCGAGTCCGTATTCAGTTAGTCGATCGAACCAGCTCCATACAAATTACCATGTCCCAATGTCCGGGTACTCAATTTATGAAAATATGTACGTAGGTGGGACATCAGTCCTCGGCCAAGTGACTCTGGGGGTGTTCCTGTACCCGCCAACAGGATGTTCTGGGTGCTGACCTGCCAAAGTGAATTGGACCAAGACCGACTTGAATCACCAAGTCAGGGATTTGATTTCCGACACCAGCGCATCAGTCCGATCACGACAGTACAAATCACTGTTCTGCTATTGCACTCCAACGCCACGTAACCATTTCCTGCATTTTTCTGGCATTCTACCTAGTCCACAAATATAGTTTTTATATGCTGATGTAGCCTACAGGGTGCCCCATCAGAAGGAAGTATTTTCATCTCTCTGCAACTAATATTTTAGCTTTTATGAGGGATGAAAAAAACTCCTTTGATCCCCTGATATACTTCAAAGCTCTGGTCTCCCGCTGTCATGAAGCCAACCTGTCTCCAGTCGTTTCCTTCCCAGGTTCCCCAGAAGGTGACAAACCTTATTAGCACACAGGTGTCACTTCCAGCCTGAGGAAGCTGCTCTGTCTTTTCAGATGTTAATTGATGACCATCTGCCTCTGCCTATGACTGAATATTTCTTTCATGATAAGGACTGAACTAGATTTATGATTACATTTTGCTACAGGTCACATTTCAGCTACTCAAATCTGTATATTTATGTCACAGTATGTCACCCAGACTGTTCCAGGTTAGGAGTGTGCAGTGCGCAGCCCCTGTGACCACTGTGTCCACCAGACACAGCAGATTGCAGATCCCGGTACCTGGCTGCTTTGAGCAACCCAGGGATCATGTCATCGCTATGTGAATAAATCACATTCATAACAGCTGCGCTTCCTATAGAGTGCTGCTGTGATTAGCCCACAGCTATCACATGGTACCTGGGCCAAGTACAGCACCCTCTACCATGTGATTAGCTGTAGCCAATGACAAATCACTAGTAATCACAGCTGTTATCGATGTAACCCATTGATGACAGTTCAAAACATTGCTGTTACAGTGATAATTGTAACAGCAATCAAAGTGTCACTGAACTACTCTGATGAAAGTAAGTAAAACAAATAGTTAAAAAAAAGAAAGAAATGTTAAAAAAATTAATAAAAATTATTTGAAAATTTAAATTTAGGGTTTTTTTTGTATACAGTACAATGTCACCAGTCAGTGTCCCTGATCACTGCCACACATATGATGATGCTGTACTGCACACTGCACTAGTGATAGTATAAAAAGAAAACAAATGTGGAAAAAAACATTTTATTTCATTTCTTCATTATCAGAAAAATTGTGATGAAAAAATTACAATTTTGTAAAGCTTTCCATGCTCTTACTAAATACCATAGACTGTCTACTTTCTAAAAAGGGGTAATTTGAGGGTATATGTTCTGTCCTGACATTTTAAGTGCCTCAAGAAATTAGATTTTTTTTTTTAGGTTTTCAGTACATATTTACAGAATTGATTAATTCTCAAATATATACTGCTCAAAAAAATTAAAGGAACACTTTGAAAACACATCAGATCTCAATGGGGAAAAATACCATGCTGGATATCTATATTGATATGGACTGGGTAATATATTGGGAATGTAAGGATGCCCCATCATTTGATGGAAATAAAAATTATCAACCTACAGAGGACTGAATTCAAAGACACCCCAAAAAATCTAAGTGAAAAAATTATGCAGCAGGCTAGTCCATTTTGCTGAAATTTCATTACAGAAACTTAAAATGGTACTCAGTAGTTTGTATGGCCCCATGTGCTTGTATGCATGCCTGACAATGTTGGGGCATGCTCCTAATGAGATGACGAATGGTGTCCTGGGGTATTTCTTCCTAGATCTGGACCAGGGCGTCACTGAGCTCCTAGACAGTCTGAGGAGCAATCTGACGGCGTCGGATGGACCAAAACATGATATCCAGAGGTGTTCTATTGGATTTAGGTCAGGCGAGCGTGGGGGCCATTCAATGGTACTAATTCCTTCATCCTCCAAGAACTGCCTGCTGCACCATAGAAGGGTCTGACAATGGGTCCAAGGATTTCATCCCAATACCTAATGGCAGTCAGGGTGCCATTGTCTAGCCTGTAGAGGTCTGTGCGTCCCTCCATGGATATACCTCCCCAGACCATCACTGACTCACCACCAAAACAGTCATGCTGAATGATGTTACAGGCAGCATATAGGTTCTCCACGGCTTCTCCAGACTCTTTCACATCTGTCACGTCTATTCAGGGTGAACCTGCTCTCATCTGTGAAAAGCACAGGGCGACAGTGGCAGATCTGCCAATCCCGGGGTGCAATGGCAAATACCAATTGAGCTCCTCCATTAGAGGACGTCGGGCCCTCAGGCCACCCTCATGAAGTCTGTTTCTGAATGTTTGGTCAGAGACATTCACACCAGTGGCCTGCCAGAGATCATTTTGTAGGGCTCTGACAGCACATACCAGTCTGCTGATGGGTTAGGGACCTTCTACGGCCCTGTTCAGCTCTCCTAGAGTAACTGCCTGTCTCCTGGAATCTCCTCCATGCTCTTGAGACTGTGCTGGGAGACACAGCAAACCTTCTGGCAATGTTACATATTGATGTGCCATCCTGGAGGAATTGTAGGGTCCTGGTATCGCCTCATGCTACCAGTAGTGACACTGACCCTAGCCAAATGCAAAACTAGTGAAAAACAGTCAGAAACGATGAGTAGGGAAAAAAATGTCAGTGGCCTCCACCTGTAAAACCTGTTTTAGGGATTGTCTCGTTATTGCCTAGCTAGTGCACATGTTGTTAATTTCATTAACACCAAAGCAGATGAAACTGATTCACAACCCCCTCTGCTACTTACCTGACCAGATCAATATTCCAGGAGTTTAATTGACTTGATGCTATACTCTGATTAAAAAGTGTTCTTTTAATTTCTTTTGAGCAGTGTACTGTATATACCTTTGTAGAAGCTATAACTTTCACACAAACCAATTAATATACATTTATTGAGCTTTTTGTAACCAAAGACATGCAGCATAATAAAATTTGGCCTACATTTATAAAGAAATTAGATTTTTAATTTTTTTTATAGGATATGTTTTATAACAGAAAGTACAAAATATAAGCTTTTTTTCAAATGTCACTGTAACAAAAATTAATGGATACATTTCCCAAAACATACACAGACAGCACCAAAACTGTACATGTCCTGTTGGAGAGACTTCCTTCACTTTCTGTCGTGTCTCTGTGAAAGGTAGTGTGAACGTATCTCCCCAATGGAGACACAGAAATCAAAATAACCTGACATGGATTCTGTTCCTTACCTATTCTATCCAAAACTACTGAAATTAGCTATAAATATGTCAATTTAGGGGCAGCTGTCATTTTGAATATTCAGTGTGCACTTTTAAGAAAATTCCTATGTAGGATTCTTTCTAATCAAATGTAATTCTACCTGGTGTTAAATTGTTCACATTGAGCATACATTTTTTTCTAGACAGATTTTAGAATGGCAAGTCATTCTTCTGATATGCATTTGATTGCATACAGGAAAAAAAATACACTACAGTAAAGTAATGCCAAATGTTGAATCTGTATGTATGCATTCAGGGGCGGACTGACAACTCATGGGTCCCCCCGGGCAATAGGGGATCATAGGGCCCCTGCATCCTCACCTACACTCAAACCACAACCATAAAAGCCTATGAAAGGTTTTATGGGCATCTCATGGGGCCCCCTACTGACCCTGGGCCCTCGGGCAGTGCCCAAGTGCCCAAATGGTCAGTCCGCCCCTGTATGAATTGTATTGTACCATTTATGTCCTTGATTTACTCGCTCTGTATTTACTGTTAAATTTTATACTATATTTCATGGCAGATTGTCAAGGATGAAATCACAACTGAAAAAAAGAAAAACTTCTCCTTTAGCGTGAAGGGAACAAAGTCTTTGAAGAAAAAGAAGCCACCAGATGCAGGTAAACGACAACTAAAACTAATGAACACACCTGTTTTGACTGGAGATTTCACATTTAGGGCTTGGAATGTTGGATAGAATTAGGGCAACTGACAACAAAACCAAGTTAATGGGAGCACAAAAACAGCTTGAAGCAGGTTAACCACTTGCCCTCCAGAGGATTTACCTCCCTTCCTGACCAGGCTATTTTTTGCGTTTCGGAGCTGCGTTACTTTGACAGTTGCGCAGTCATGAAATGCTGCACCTAAATTAAATGTTCCTTCTTTTTTTTCCCACAAATTGAGCTTTCATTCGGTGGTATTTATCACCTGTATGTTTTTAATTTTTTGTGCTATGGAAAAAAAAGCGACAAATTTGATATTTTTGCTATTAAACTGGTCCAGCAAAAAAATTTTAAAAATCTAATTTCGACATAAATTTAGGCCAAAATGTATTCTACTAAATGTATGTCTTTCCTAAAATAAAATCTCAATATGTGTAAATGAATTGGTTTACGGGAAAGTTATAGCGTCTACAAATGGCGGTATATATACTGGGACTTTTTTCTTTTTTTTGCTAATAATGTCGGCCATCAGCGACTTATAGCGGGACTGCAGGACTGCGGCAGGCATTCTGACACTGGGGGGGGAACTGACTTGGTGTCACTGTGACACTGTACTAATGGCACTGGGCAGGAAGGGGTTAACATCTGGGGCGATCAAAGGGTTAACTGTATGCTGTTTTACCAGGGGCTGTGTGTTAGTGCTTCGCTGTAAGCACACTGCTTTGCGTGGCTGTTCTGTGCACCGCCATGCAAGGCAGTGTGCATGAGCTGACAGGGAGGAGAACTGTTTTGTTTACTAACAGTTCTCCCCCCCTTGCAAATGCTTGGCAATCACCAGGCGCCAGCACATAATCATTGGCCAGGACCTGGTGATTGACGAGTGCCACCTACCTGTATATGCAACATCACGTATATATACGTGATTTTGCACACCCATGCCACCCTGTAGCAGTATAGCTGCTATAGGGCAGATGGAATCAGTTAATGCAGCATTGAAGGAAGTCAAATACAGGTCAGAAGGAGTTGAGTTCTGTGAATGGGTGGAGGAGATGCTGTCATTCAACTTCTCCTCCATTCACATAACTTAATACAACACTGTAATGTAGTAAAGCAAGTTTTGTGAAAGGAAGCAGGAGGGGCAGCTCATCAGCTCAACTTTACTGACTAACCTTCACATCACTAGGAGACAGTCGCTTAGGACAATATCCAGTGCCTGTGAAGGAAGACAGCACAGAGGGTTTTGAGCAGAACCAGCCACCTGCAAGTAACAGGATACACACCTTTACACATTCCCCAATGTGTATAGTGCTGTATCCCCCTCATTTTTTTTTTTTTACTAAACTTCAGCTTTATTGAAGGTTGCCTGTTGTTCTGGGAGGGAAGACCTAGCAGCTGTCAGTAATTTACAATTTTTACTGCTAGTTTGACCCTTGACCCTTGTTTTACATATCATGCAAACACCTTCTTTACAAACTGGTTTGCCTCCTGTTTGTATGAAATGTATAACTGCATGTAGATTATAACTTGCTGTATTTGGGCTGTATTTGGAGGACACTAAAGGCCTTAAAGGATACGTTCACCTTTCATACACTCATATTCAGGGTGTAACATGTAAAATGTTATGGAATTACCAGCCCCTGCTCCTCCCCGACCCCCAATTTTGACAGCTAGCGGGGGATTTTCTCCCCCCGTTAGCTGTCAAAATGAAAAAAAAAAACACTCCTACCCAGCCACATCACTAATTTACAGAGTTCTGTGAATGAGAAACTACAAGTATCAACAACCTTAGCAGCTGTCGGCTTGCAGTTCTCAATGAAATTCCATGGCGCTGTGGTAGTTCATTGATTCTTCCTGTCAGTATCGGCTTGCCCGTATGAGGTACAAGCAAGCAAATACACTGACAGATCTGCAGGAGACCTGCATGGCATGAGCAATTTGCAATGTTTTAAAGGCTCCTACAGCAAAAAATAATAAATGCATATTTTTTTACCTGCAACAAATGTGCATTTTTTGTTGCTGTTGAAAGGTAAACTTATCCTCTAAGTGCAGATTAATTACATTAGGTTCACCAGATGTACAGTGCATTTTTAAATGTGGGTGTTTGCAAATTGTGTGCTTAAATGAATAGGTACAAATTGCAAATTATGCACAAGAAGCCTTCAACTCGATTAAAGTAAAATTAAAATAAGCTTCATAATCATTATTTGACTTAAAGAATATTATTTTTGCAAGAGCCAATGAGAGCTATAAATATAAGTTGTAAGTAAAAAGAATAGTAGATACAGTCAACAGATGCTTGATAAATATAATTGTAACTCTGAAAGATTAGTAGATATGTTCAACAAATGTGTGATAAATACTGTATACAGCTAATACTAAATGAATAGACTACTCAACTTTCTGTATTGATTTGATGTGATTCTTAAATTTTATTGCATGGTATTATGTACATACAAATATTAGTGATTATGAAGATGTTGACAAAGTTGACAGGTTCCCAAGAGAAACAGGAAATATTTACTATTATTGTTTTTTTAAAAATATAATTTTCAGATATGTTGTATGTATTCGTATTATAAATAATAATAATAAAAATAATAATATTATATCTGATATATTTTTATTTATACATTTGTATTCAAATGACTATTAATTGCTTGTTCATTTCTAGATTTGGATATAAATCTGTCACAATTAATTAACCATTTTCTTGAGTTTAAATATCATAAATATCTCTGGAAGTGCTTAACTAGCTAATATACTGTAGCTTGATGATGGTGCTTTGTGTGTTGTTTTTGTATGGCTATTGCTACTCACAACTTAGTGAACAAGCCTCTGGGCATAAGCTTCAAACACTAATCAAACCAGCTATGATACGCTTGCTGTCCTGTCATTGCTTTTAGAGCGATGTGTCCAAAGAACCCAGTCCAGGAAATATAAAGAAAAGGTCCAAAAGCTCAATAGAGAAAATGCAGAAAAGGCAACTGTTATATTTGTTGAGAACAAATCTTCAGAAATAAAGTATGAAGAGAACAGTCAGGCACAAAGCTTTATATCCATAGACATACCAGTTTCACAAACGAAAACTCATATACAAGATGGAATGCCCATCATTTGCTCTGTTGAAGAGGAGGAACCCGTTTCTACAAATGAAGAGCCTGTCAAAGCACTAACAGAAGATGAGGAGGATGAGGAGCTGGTCAATGTCCAAGAGGACCAAGCTGAAGAAAAACTAATTGTTTTAGTGACTGAAAATGCATTAGAAATACAGTGTGAGGACAAAGATGAAGAGAATGAGGAAAGTGAAGACGCTATCACAGAGGAGGAAGATGATGCTGATTATGACAGCAGCCATACGATTGCAGCGTGTGATCAAATTCAAGCAAAGTTGGTAGCTTCAGAAGATTCTGAGCAAATACTCAGGGACATAGGCACTTCTAATCCTCTCTCACCATGCCCTGCTTGTGATACAGAACAGGAGACAGCCTCTGTAGCTAACAGGTAAGCTTTGCTAGTAGTTCTTATTGTTTGTGTTTTTAAGCCTGCCTTTTATCCTTTTGATTTAATGCAGAGGAACAGAAATAGCTTGTTTTTTTTTACAAACTATTTAATCAGATACTTACATTTGAACCCTAATTGGAGTCTAAAACCTATGTTTTTATAGTCTTGTTATGATTTGTTACTGGTTTTGCCTGGAACATATTCATTTTTCTCAATGGAATATTTGCTTCCGGCCCTCATACTTCAGTGATCTTTGCTTAAATAGCTGAGTAACAGCCACACCCCTCATCCCACACAAACCTGAATCATAGAGAAGGGAAGTGGTGTGTCAGACAAACTCTGTTACTAATAGCTCAGGCAAACTCTGAGTGCGCTAGGTGCCTACAGGACTGTAAATCATATTTATACACCCTGTGACAATGAAAGTTTATTTCTAGGTCTATTGTACATGGGGTTGGTTTAATATGTCATGTTTGAGAACCCACAATGTCCTGGTTTTGGAGGAATAGGTGAATACAGTCCAATGGAACGTTTCCATGAAACTCTCATCCCTTTGATTTTCTATAGCAATGGTTTCCTCCATGAGCTTGTTTTTTTCTTAGCAAACCACATACTAAAGGAGGGAGAACGCAAAGTTTTTTTACCTTCCTCCTTGCCCTTTATGGGATCCTGTTCACTTAGCACCTGTCCCCATATAAACATCTGAAATTAGAGCCTGCTATTCAAGCATGGAGAAAATGGAAATTGTCAGCCTGTGCTGTGAATGATTGCAGCTGGAGAAAAGGGTTTTGATTCACAAACACACAAGCTGACAATAGCATACAGCAACTACCACACTTTTCTGAGACAACCTATTGTAGTACCTGGCCCTTTTCTCCAGCTGCAAACACAACACAAACTGACAGTTTCCACTGTCGTCCTTGAATAGCAGGGAAAGATGGCACTGCAAAATGGAGAGGGGTGGAGCTGACTGTAAATTTCCCCCTTGGAAATGCTCATATTATTGGGCTTCAGGAGGGGGAAGCTACCGTCAACAATGACAGGAAAAAAATATTTATTTTATATAAAGTGTCTGTGAACCCACACTATGCAAAGCCTCTCTGTGAAAAGTAAATTAAATATGTGTCCTTTATATGTATAAGTATTTTCACAAAAATAATTCTGGTACCTTTTTTGTTTCTTTAATCCAGTGGTCAAATGACCACAAAGCCTCCTCTGAGTTGTATGTTGGGGTTGTGGGGGGCATGCCAGTGTTGTGGTGGTGGTGGTGGGGGGCTGCTAGTGACGTCTAACACAGCAGAATGTGCTTTCCCTGCTTTGTACATTGTGTTCAAGGAGCATGCCTCTTCTGCACTCCAGGCTGTGAGTGCTATACAAAGCAGGAAATTACCTTCCCTATCTGTGTACATCTTCTGCTGTTTATGCTCCTATTGGCTGTGGCTGCATAAGGCATGCTGTGATTGGCTGGGTCACAGCCTTCTTGCAGCATTGGCATTGGCCAGGGGGAGTGTCTGCAAATCTGACTACAGACACAGGTACAACCTGCATACAAAAGGCATTCCTGTATCTCTAGTTAGACGCAAACTGACTACCCTGGCACAGATGTATTTTCATGCTTCCATTTTCAATTTTAAGAAATAAATGAGAGGGACTGACAGGATCACCTGTTATTGGTCCCTGAAGCACACACTGTAATACAAGGGGCTAATTGTGTAGCAAAGACTTACCTTAAAATTCGCTTTTTGCAAACACATTTAGGCACATTTAAGCATGTCATGCGCTTGGGTACTTATTTATTTCACTGGCCAGAATATAATTTATTCTGGCCATTGAAATGAATGCACGTTTAGATGTGTCAGGCGCATCAGGCATTTTTTTGTTCAAAAACGCCTCTGCTCCTGAGTGCTCTCACAGTGGTTTTTTCTGCCTCTAAACTCTCCCCTCTAAATGCATGTAAACTCCTATGTGTACATGGACACATTGACTAATGTGGAGGGGTGTTTATAGGCAGAAATAAAGGCAAGATGCCTTTAAAATGCTCAATGTGCATGAGGTCTAAGAGTAATATACACTGCTCTGATTTTAATGGAGACAAGTGCTATGTGCACAAGGTCCCCAGAAGGACTTAACCTGGTGATAGATCCGCTTTAAAGAATGCCTGAATATCCAACTTACTAGTTTCAAAAAAATAACAAAGAAATGATCCAGAACGAGTTAGTACAAATAGGTTGTGAGTTTGATATCAATACCCTTGGGCACCAATGTCCCTAATATTAAAGAAAAAGTAAATCACTGCTGTTCCTGTCCATTGAGTGAGAATCACATTGCAATTTCTACAGAAACAATTGGACCCAGGCAGTAACAGATGGGTAGTTACTACTGGGACTGTAGGAGGGACTCTGAAGCAGTAATCCCATTTTGGTTTAAAATGGAAAATCCCGTTTTAGAACCAGTAATATAATCTTGTTGTCTAAGTAATTTTGATGCATATATTCTAAACCTCATCATGCTTTCTCATACTGGAACTGGATTTTCATCTTGATTATTCAAAGCCAAGCAAAACAATGTGGTTTGTTTATATAGGCATCAATGTTATTGCTACTGTAAGTGGGAGACCATAAAGCATCTCTCATACTGTATTACATGCATATCTTTTAGACTTGCAGTAGACATGAATATTATCTCTCATGCTGTTATAGGCACCAGACTTGTTTAACAAGTGCTCATTACATTAACATTGAGAACATTAGCTACTAACATAAGTACTATTGGCTACAATTTTCATTTTCTGTTTGTATAAACACACCATGCAAAACAGTCCCAACAAATGGACTTTATGTTGAGTCTGAGATTCTTAAAACAGAAACTGCCATAATGCAGTGTGAGTTTAAGAAAACAATTAATGAAAGACCTATTTACCTAATACTATTTTTATGCAGCTACTATAAATAAACTCCTATTTTCCTGGTTGAATATATGCAAGCAGCTATGCTTTTTCATGAAAGAGAGTTCACAATAGCTTAAATAACTCCTCACACTAGGACGTTTTAGTGAGATTTTGATCATATAGAATGCTATATTGAAATATCATACTGCCCTAGTAAACCTGGAATTATGATGGTCTTCTATAGCCCTAACTCATGTGTAATTTGATTTAAACAATAGTAATAATAAACAATGCTAGAATATAGTATAGGAGGCAGCATGTTGTCTGGATTATTTTTGGTGAATACAACCTTGGCCATGCCCCAGAGACAGCCTAATAATTTTCAAAATTTACTGCAATCATTGACATTAGATGTTAGATGAGCAGCATTTGAAACCTTGATAAGACATAGGTACTTTCATTTTATTAAACCGTAGTTAATTTTATTAATATAAATATTTAATAATCATTGTTATTATTATGCAAGATATCATAAATGTATCATCTTGGTAGACCATCTCTTGGATTAACTGACTCACTGATAGAATTAAGCTGTGTTTTTTCATAAAGCAACATATTGAGCTCCATTCACAAAGCATATCGCATGTGTTATTTAGGTGTTCGGACACATTTTCCATACATATCGCATGCGATCCTGCAACTGTCAATTCACTATACCGTTTTGCGGTATTTACTGCAAAAGACTCAAGACGCTTGGTAAATACCGTATGAAAAGACAAACTCAATTCAAAGAAGACAAGAAATAATTAAATGCATGCGGTAATTAAGTAGTGGTCCAGGCATGTGGTATTTAAAACGGAGCTCCACCCAAAAGGGGAAGTTCCACTTTAAAGACTGGTCCCCCGCTCCTCATTAAGGATTGGCACCTTTGGAGAGCAGGGGGGGAGGGAGCAGGTACCAGAAATTGACAGGTACCCGCTCCCACTTCTGCTGCAATCGCCTAAGGCGATCTGAAGGGGAAGTTGAGCTCCTACCCTCCCTCCCCGTAGTCTTCTGGGACATGTGACAGGTCCCAGAAGACTGAGGGGCCATTCAAGAAGTGCAGCGCTACTCGCGCATGTGCAGTGGGCACCCGGCTGTGAAGCCTCAAGCTGTCACAGCCGGGTGCCCACACTGAAGATGCCGGCGCCTGTAATACCAGAAGGCTGGTAAAACGGGCAGAGGGGAGGACAATGCAGGATTGTGGGACAGGTGAGTGGCTGTCTTTTAAAAGTCAGCAGCTGCAGTTTTTGTAGCTGCTGACTTTTATTTTTTTACAGTGCAACTGAAGCTTCGCTTTAAGGAATGTAAAAATGTAAGAGCCAGTTTTGAGTCTCTTCCTTTTTTGATCAGTTCTCTCAACAGAAAAGTATAGAATCCTAAATATGGAAATCATTTGGGTTAATTTACTAAAAGAATAACTTTTTTTATTGCACTACTTTAGTAGTATTTTTTCCATGAATGCCAAAAACTTTTTTGAAAAAGTATCAGTATTTTACCGCATTTCTTAAAATGGTCGATGCTGATTCGTGAATGGAGCCCAGTATGTGGTGTAGGAATGATATCACAGAATTACCGCACTCTTAGAAGTACACTGGGCTCCATTCACCACTTTAAGAAATGCTGTAAAATTTCCCACAGCAAATTGCACAGTCTATTTGCCTTAAAGTAGAACTATAAGCAAAACTTTAGTTTTTATCATTTTAGAGTAAGGGAGGTTTATAACCCGTTAGTTTTTTTTTTTTTTTGCCATCAGTGTCTGCTTTGGAAGATGCCTCCTCTTTTAGGTAAAAAACTAAATTTGGGATTTGCTTTCAATGATAAATCCACCTTCACTCTATTCAAAACAAAAAAAAAGTTTTCCCTTTAGTAAATCAACCTCAAATGATTTCCATATTTAGGTTTCTATGCATTACTGTTAAGAGAACTGATCCATAAAGGCAGAGACTACTCACAATTGGCTCTTATATTTTCATATTCCTTTAATACCGCATGCCTGGACCACTACTTAATTGCCGCATACATTTAATTATTTATTTCCTTTAGTGAATTTTGTTTATGTCTTTTTCATAAAGGCGTTTTGTGGTAAATACTCCAATTTGGTATAGTGAATTGACAGATTCAGGATCACATGCGATATGTAGAGAGAATGTGTCCGGACACCTAAATACCACCTGCGATATGCTTTGTGAATGGAGCCCAATATGTTACAATATGTTAAAAAAAACACAGCTTAAAAACACAGTGAATGGAGACCACTGTATTTATTATTCTGAGACCTGACATGACTAAACATTAAAAAAAACCATTAACATAAACTACACATTAAAATCATTTTTAATGTCTAGAAACATACATTGCAGGCAAAGTCTACATTTATGTGAATTTTTGCACTTTTGTATCCCAAAAAAGCTATATAAGTAGCTATATTGAATAAATAAAAAATAAATGTGGTAAATCAAGCAATTTCACGGATGTTAACAACTCTTTTATGAAGCTCCATTTTTTGTAATTTTAGTGTTTCCTAGGGGATAATTTTACGTATAACAAAATCCCAGTATGTCACCGCTCCCTTTTGTTCAAAGTAAGGCTATCTGTTAATATTGGATGGTTAATGTCAATGTGGATTTTGTTTGCTCTGAGTTGACATGATTTTTTAGGAAATTACCTAGACCCAATATCCTTTATTTATCTGTAGTTGCCGAGCCAGTTACACAATCTTTGATTTATAATGCAAATTGGATTAAAAAAAAAGAAAAAAGAAAACAAAAATCAGAAACATACTAGTGTGGTTGAGCTTTGATTCAAGCAAATCTTTGCTGGGATGATACACCTGAAGCTGGCTAAAGACACTGTAATCTCTCACCAAGAATGGGAGTGAGTGGGACATATTTACTAAAGGCAAATAAACAGTTCACTGTGCAAAGGAAGTTGAACTCTGCAAAAGAATATTTCCCAGAGTTTAGTGGATGAGGCCAAGCTCTGCTGTCTTCCACCATCCAATCATGTGAAAGCAGAAATGCAGGGTTTTTCTTAATTTTCTTTGCATGTGATTCAGTATTCTTGCAAAATGAAGCTTTACCACATTCACTAAGCTCTGGGGAAAATCCACTTACAGAGTGCAGCTTTCCTTGCAAAGTGAATCGTCTGTTTGCCTTTAGTAAATCGACCCTAATCAGAGGTCTGCTCATTCTTTATGAAGTCTTTGTCCACCTGAACCCACTGTAATCTTTATTTTTGCTGAGAAATAGGGGTAATGCACATGCAGTTTGTTCTACATACATTTACAAATGGCTGGCATAGCTCTGTCTGCAAAATTAAGCACTTTGACATATTTGTAACTATTACCACTAGATAGCTGAGTTGTCTATCCAGCTTCAGACTTGTTTTTACACAGTGAGCAAGGGTCAGAACTCATTTTATGTCTTTATTGCTCACTGAGGGATTTCCCTTAATTCCTGTCTCAGTGGGCCTGTAAAAGAATGGGATATGGAGATCACAGGGACAGTAAGGTACAGACAGCAAGAAAAACATTGTAAAAAGTTCTAACCCTTTTCCATTCTAATTAGGATGTGTTCTGTCAAGTTCTTCCTTATAGAGATTTGCCATCACTTCCTGTCCTAACAGGAAGGAAGAGTAAAGCTCCACAATGAGAACATATACAGCGATAAAAAACTTAGCAATAGTTTTAACCCTTACCCACCTAACCCAAGCAATAGTTTTAACCCTTACCCACCTAACCCAAACTGAACAAAAATGTTTTGTTTGGAGTGGGGCTTTAAAGTGTTACTAAACCCATAACAGTAAAATCAGTCTGTATATGCAGTACAGTATGCTTGTTATACACACTGTGGAACCTAAGGGGTTAATCCTCTGGATTGTGTAAAAATGCTGTTTGATCCTCACTTCTCTGATCCTCCACTTCTTTCAGTGCCCCCCTCGTATCTCCTGATAAGACATATTGTGTAGAGTCACTCTGCACATGCTCAGTTTGCTGTGTATTGCTAGAAACCAATATGTAAACAGGAGGTGCAGTGCTATGGAATCATAAATAATACATAAAATATAAATGAATAAAATACTAAAGATGCTATAAAAACAAGTGTCTCGGTGTGCATAAAGTATTGTGAATAACACACTATGGTGCAAAACACATTAAAGTGCAAGGAGTAAAGTCCACATATAAATAATGCATGTCACTACATCGTGACTAATTCAGAAATATTGTGAGTGCCCAGTCCACAATCTCCCAGTGGGTTGAGTGTTGGGAGGATTATGCGGATCTCTAATGATGAATGTAAACGTGGTGATATCCAAACTAATATAAGACTGCGCACTCACCAGATGCGCAATCAATAAATCAATGAATCCATAGCGCTGCACCTCCTGTTTACATATTGGTTTCTGAGGTTGTTTGGTACCTTTGGTGTTCAGCGGCTCTAGCGACTTTTAGCGCTCACCTTTTCATTACTTGTGTGTATTGCTAGAGATTATTTCTTTTTCCTTGGGAGAGTGCATGTGATCAGCACAAGGCTAATCAGCACTGTCCAGACAGAGGCCAGGGGTTCTGCATCCTCCTAGAGCAGTATGAAAACTCCCCCTACAAGCTTTAACCAGTGCTCTGCTGAACACTAATAGAAGTCACAAGACTACTCTAACTGCTGATGAGAAATTTAAGCAGTTTATATTTACTAAAATAATTGCATTTCCATGCAGTGTGTACTGTGGGAGACCAGATACAGTGAATTCAGGGTCCTGGGTTTAGTGACTTAAAGTGATACTAGTATCAGGAAAACTGAGGTTTATTTACTAATGTCATAGAGCATGTTTACTTTACAAAGTGAGTTTCAGATAATGAGCTGAAAATTCACAAAGAATACCCAATCATATGCAAGGAAAACAAAAACAGGATTTTTGCTCATAAACAATTGGATGATTAAAGGCTATGTTCACCTTTTGGAGCTGAATTTTAGTTTTGTAATTAAATGCAGCCTATTCTATGGTCTTATGTGCCCAGACCACTTTGTTACCCTGATTCCAGGCCTCTTTGAATCTGCATCCTTTGTGTTGTGAAATTCCAAGGTTGCACCCTAAGTGTTGGGCTTCCTATAGAGTTCAAATGACCATCCAGGAAGCAGCAGAGCCTTCCCATGGTGCATCGCCTTAGTGAAGCTCCCAATAGGGCATGTTTTCCCTGTCTGACCCATGCCTCCTTCATTACATCACTGTCATTGTTTTTGTTCCAAACACATATACATTATATTGCCAAAGGTATTGGGACACCCCTCCAAATCATTGGATTTAGGTGTTCCAATCACCTCCATGGCCACAGGTGTATAAAATCAAGCACCTAGGCATGCAGACTGCTTCTACACACATTTGTGAAAGAATGGGTCGCTCTCAGGAGCTCAGTGAATTCAAGCGTGGTACTGTGATAGGTTGCCACCTGTGCAATAAGTCCATTCATGAATTTTTCCTGCTACTAAATATTCCACAGTCAACTGTTAGGGGTATTATAACAAAGTGGAAGCAACTGGGAACAACAGCAACTCAGCCACAAAGTAGAAGGCCTCGTAACATAACAGAGCGGGGTCAGCGCAAGCTGAAGTGCACTGTGCGCAGAAGTCACCAACTATCTGAAGAGTCAATAGCTGAAGACCTCCAAACTTCATGTGGCCTTCAGATTAGCACAACAACAGTGCGTAGAGAGCTTCATGGAATGGGTTTCCATGGCTGTGCAGCTGCATCCACCCCTTACATCACCAAGTGCAATGCAAAGTTTCGGATGCAGTGGTTTAAAGCACGCCACCACTGGACTAGAGCAGTGGAGACGTGTTCTGTGGCCGCCACTGGACTAGAGCAGTGGAGACGTGTTCTGTTGGGTGACTAAGCATGCTTCTCTGTCTGGCAATCCGATGGACGTGTCTGGGTTTGGTGGTTGCCAGGAGAATGGTACTTGCCTGACTGCATTACTGCCGAGTGTAAGGTATGGTGGAGGGGGGCTTAAGGTGTGGGGTTGTTTCTTCAGGGGTTGGGCTTGGCCCCTTAGTTCCAGTGAAGGAAACTCTTAAGGAATCAGCATACCAAGACATTTTGGACAATTTCATGCTCCCAACTTTGTGGGAACAGTTTGGGGATGGCCCATTCCTGTTCCAACATGACTGCGCACCAGTGCACAAAGCAAGATCCATAAAGACATGAATGAGCAAGTTGGGGTGGAGGAACTTGACTGGCCTGCACAGAGTCCTGACCTCAACCCGATAGAATACCTTTGGGGTGAATTAGAGCGGAGACTGCGAGTCAGGCTTTCTCGTCTGACATCAGTGCCTGACCTCACAAGTGCGCTTCTGGAAGAATGGTCAAACATTCCCATAGACACACTCCTAAACCTTGTGGACAGCCTTCCCAGAAGAGTTTGAGCTGTTATAGCTGCAAAGGATGGGCCAACTCAATATTGAACCCTACGGACTAAGGCTGGGATGCGATTAAAGTTCGTGTGTGTGTAAAGGCAGGCATTCCAATACTTTTGACAGTATAGTGTATATAGAATGTATTAATTTATGAATAGATTCATAAATATTCTGGAGTCAAAAAACATAAACTAAATACGTATACACAGAGTAGTTCACTTTAATGTTTGCTGTATACCCAACTCCATGATACCCCTGTTTCACATATTGTAACAACACCCACATAAACTCTGCACAATTATTCAGCCATGCACAATTATTTTATATATATTTTGCTCCTTGGCAGCCATACATTATTGTATTGTTTCTACACACTTTCTCAACAACAGGGGCATGCACAACCAACCAGTGAGAAGAAAGGAGAGACAGGACAAAAGCGATAGACCAAAATCTATGTACTCTGTCATAATAATGCTGTGTCCCACTTTCACAGCTTCACCCTCATTGAAGTTACTAAGCATGCTCAGTATGTGCTTTAGGTATTACTGAGAGGACTGCAGCTGTGAGGGGGTGGTTACTATATAATTAGAGGCAGGAGCACCCAGAAAGTGTGTGGAACTGTTTGGAAAGAAGGTGTGATGTATTTGGGTCATGGGAAGGTATGCCTGTGTCCTGGGGACTAGGCTGGAGGCAAGTATGTAATGGCTTCAGTTGTGCTGAAAAACAATGAACTAACTCTTTAAAGCCAGCAAAGAGTCAACTTGTTCACTGGCCATAAACTGATCAAAACGTGGCTGATCCCGCAAGAAGCGGATGAATTTTGATCAATGTTTGGCCACTCCCTGCTTGACAGAAGTCAGTTTTCCAATCAACTTCGTAGTAGGACCCAGTTTGAAAATTATTGGATGAACAGTGGCTGCAGTCAATCAGATGCAGCAGTTGCTACTCTCTGAATACAATAGCCTGGTGAGGGGGGATTCCTCGATCCACACCGTTAGCGTGGCTGGAAAATTCTGTTTGATTGATTTTTTTCTTTTAGGCTGTTGGCTGAACAAAAATAATCTATCAATGTTTTGGCCAGCTGAATGCAATTCTTAAGGTTGGAAGGTTGGAATTTAAAAAAAAAATAACAAAAATAAATACCTGCTCTGTGAAATGGTTTTGCAAAGTGCTGCCCCGATCCTTTTCTTTTGGGTTCCCTGCTGGCGCTCCTGGCTCCCCCTCTCCCCGCTGAGTGTCCCCAATAGCAAGCTTTTTGAGCAGTGTCCATTCACACACAGAGCATTGCTCAGCCCACCCCCTGCCCTCTCCTCATTGGCTCAGTGACTGTGGTTGACAGCAGCAAGAGCCAGTGACACCCACTGCTGTGTTAGCCATTGAGGAGAGAGAGACCTAGGAGAGCCATGGCTCTCATGCACATCGTTGGAACAAGATGGGGCTCAGGTAAGTATAAGGGGAGCTGAGGGGGAACCTGCAGCCAGAAGGTTTTTTACTCTAATGCATAGAATCTTCTTTTTAGAACCACTTTAAGCTAAGTGAAACTTCACTTTGACAAATTAATCTACTCGGCTTCTTTACTATATAACTCCCACTATTTACTTTTTTTATATTGTGCATGAATGACTACCTTTAGTCACCAATATCCATATTACATCTGTACTGAGGAGTTGCACAAAGTGTACTATATATTGAATTGAAAACTAATATATATTTTAGTGAGAAAAATGAAGAGGATGCACAGGCACTATCCACGGAGGAGGACAGTGAAGAAGAAGAAGAAGAAGAGGAAGAAGAAGTAGAAGAAGAGGAAGAAGTAGAAGAAGAAGTAGAAGAAGAAGAAGAAGAGGAAGAAACTTTGGAGGATATTTGTCAGAATGGTGAAATCAACAATGAGCTAAGCTGTAACAGTAAGAGGAGAGTAACTGATGAAGAGCACACTAAAGAAGACAACAAAAAAAGCAAACTAGACACAGAGAATATCACCACTTTCAAGCACACTGAAGAAAAAACACAAGGTCTGATCATTAATGAACAGACACAGACAAGCCAAAGTGCTGAAGATAAAAAACAAACCACGTTAAAGAAAGAAGATCTGATATTGGTTCTTGGTAAGAAACCGTGTTTAGTGCAGAACATGTCTGTGATGCCCTACATAACCTTTATCCTGGAACCAGTGCAAAGCAGAGGCGCAAGGCTTATACTCATTGTACTTGCAGTCGTCGCTAATGCTTAGCTTCTGGTGGATTGCTCTGCTTCCAGCAGTGTTAATGTCCCTATAGCAGGGCTTTAAAGACTATAAATTTGATTACTATAATTTATACTGTTGTACAATTTACATACAGTATGTAAGAAATGAGAAAAGCAAAGTATAAAAACAATGTTAATGCTGAAGCCTTAGCCCTGCTATATTGGAACTGTTACATGAAAAGCTGTTTCCTACACAATACCATTAACACACGTGAAAGATTTATTTGTATCTGAGTTTTGGTTTTATAGTAAATACTTATAAAACAATTGTTTTTATTTCCTTTTGAATACTTATAATAAGAATATAGCCAAACAGTGTCTCATTACTAGATAGTAAAAATAAAATCCAAAGACATTCCCAATCCTGTCTGCAAAACAAGCTTCATACAATAACGGTACACCTGAAGTGCACAAAAGACTGACTAATGCAGGCCATAGACAGGGAGAAAACCGGCCGAAAATTCGTCCATAAAAATAATCGGCCGATTTTCGGATCGTTAGTGGCTGAATTGGTTAGCCGGTTTTCTTAATTTTGACACATTTTTTTAATCGTTCATGTTGGGAAAAATAATGGTCAATTTTGCCCATCGGCTGATTTTCACGGCAATGATGGGCAAATCGGACGATATTTTTCCCGATTAAAAAAATGCGCATGAGCCGTGACCAAAGAAAAAGAAGAAGAACATCTGTATCTATTTGTATCCATACAAATAGATACAATGTTTGCAACCGTAATACTTAGAAATGTCAAATCTATTAGCAGAGAGCTCCGCTATGATATTTCACATTTAAAAGTATAAGGGTTGCAACATTGTATCTATTTGTATGGATAAAATAGATACAGATGTCCTTCTTCTTTTTCTTTGGTCACGGCTCATGCGCATTTTTTTTAATTTGGTTAAAATATCGTCCGATTTGCCCATCATTGCCGTGAAAATCAGCCGATGGGCAAAATTGACCATTATTTTCCCCAACATGAACGATTAAAAAAATGTGTCAAAATCAAGAAAACCGGCCGACCAATTCAGCCACTAACGATCCGAAAATCGGCCGATTATTTTTGTATCCGAATAGAAACATCTGTATCTGAAATGGATACAAAGTTGCAACTTTTTCTTATTATTATTCATATTCTATTTCTTCTTCTTTTAAATGTCAAATATAGCGGAGCTCTCTGCAGGGACACAGCTATTATATTAATTGCTGGCCGTAGACGGGACAAAAATCAGCCGACTTTTTTTTCCAATGGTGGTAACGTTGGCTGATTGAACGACCGATTTTTCGTTTTTCTAAAAAAAAAAACGGCCGGTTTTCTCCCTATCTATGGCTTGCATAAGGCTGGCCATACACTATACAATTTTCTTACAATTTTCTGTCCAATTTCTGCCCAATTTCCTTTAGATTTACCTTCAACTATGTAGTGCAAGGGCCTGCCTAATTGGATATAATTGAAAGTGTTGTTTAGGTTTGACCTCATATTATATGATTTTTGGTAAATCTAAAGCAAAATTCTCAAGCAAATTGTGTAGTATATGGCCAGCCTTAGTTTTCCTGTAATTTAAACAACAGGTTAAGGCAATTTCAGCAGCCGCTACTGAAAGATTATGACAAAGAATACATTTGGGATCTGTATATAAAAAATTCATTTATCCAGCGAATCTGTACATTTTTCTGTGTGAAATTTACAGAAATGAATGTTCTTTAAGCTACTTTTTATGTTCTTTTATTATGGGCAGTAGTAGAAAAAAACGCATTATGGCCACTATATGGAGCTGAGGAGCATGGGAAATAAGACTTTGTAACAAGAGATACAATTTAACAAATCTAAAGAACACTAGAGGGCTACAATTCTAGAGGGTTACAATGGTCACATTTACTTGCTTATTCCCTCTAGGATTCTCTAGAATAGTATAACTAAAGCTGTTTCTATGTAGCTATACAATGTATAAGATTACACTGTATTGCTTTTGGGTTTATAATTTTTTGTACTTTTTTGTGTTTTTTTTGTGTAGCTAGAGGTGCTTGGGGTGCTTAAAGTGCAGCATTGACTTGTTGCTGAATTGTTCTTGGAGCTGCTTTTGGTATGCAGCACACCGCTGCATTGTTGTGCAAAAACATTTTTGCACCAAACCCAACCTAAATCACTCACATTTACATTATTGAACATCGCCATAATAAAAATAAAATACACCTCCCCAACAAATGACAACGACAGGCAGATCCAAAAGCAGAAGCAGTGGATCTGTGTGCGGATGCAGCTATTTGTAAGCAGCATATCTGAACTGTTTTTTTAAAATGGCAGACAGTGGAGGCAATTCCAGGAAGGCGTGCTGTATGATCACCTAGAAGTGAGATGAATGAATCAAGCAGCATTGTTTAGGATTAAATGGATATCATGTTTATCCATTGACCACAAATAAGGAAAAAAAAAAAAAGGATAAGGGATGAGTGGAGTGACTTCCGGAAAATTTCTGATTTTGACAAAATGTTGTCCAAATAAGCCTCAATTTTTTTTTTTTTTGCATAAAAATATGTGTTTCCCACAAAAACAGAATGGATTGAAAAATAAGAATTAAAAAAATAAAGTGGCATTACACCACTATTAAAATGTCAAGGAAATACACAATATAAAAAAGGAAAAAAAAAAACTTATTTTCTGCAGCCATTTCAGAGTTTTGCAATTTGGGAAATTCTGGTATGTTAGTCAAAATAGTTTTTTTTCCTGTTAAAGTCCAAAAGTGTATTGGAACATGAAAGTAATATGTCCTCATACTATCCACTCCTGCTTTCCTATGGCTCATCAATAGGCAGATTGGCCACAAAAACGCTCAAATCTGGGTCATACCAAACAGTTCCCTATCTGCCTTGAACAGCTATGTATATGGCATTCTATTTGGGAAGTTTTAGCTTAATTGGTAATTGTAAATTTGCATTAGAATTTTGCAGCGTGCATTATCCAATCCACCAGATATGACATCATATTTATTTAATCACACTTTATTTGATAAACGTTTTGCTAAATTTGTTAACTATTTGCCTACAGGGCACTTTCACCCCCAGGCCAATTTTCAGCTTTCAGTGCTGTCGCACTTTGAATGACTATTGTGTGGTCATGCAACACTACCCATATGACATTTTTTAATTTTTTTGAGACAGATAGAGCTTTCTTTTGGTGGCATTTACTCACCACTGGGTTTTTTTATTTTTTGCTAAACAAAGGAAAAAAGACCAAAAATTTTGAAAAAATAAATTTTTTTTCTTAGTTTCTGTTATAAAATTTTGCAAACAGGTAATTTTTCTCCTTCACTGATGTGCGCTGATGAGGCTGCATTGATGGACACTGATATGCAGCACTCATAGGCTGCACTGATGGGTACTGATGAAGCGGCACTGATGATGCTGCACTGATAAGCAGAACTGATGGACACTGACTAGCAGGCACTGATGAGGCTGCATGGATATTCAACACTGATGGGCACTGATAGGTGGCACTGAAGGTCACTAAGAGACAGCACAGACTGATGGCACTGATGGGCACTGACTGGCTGCACTGACAGACACTGACTGGCGACACTGATGGACACTGACTGGCAGCATTGATGGACACTGTTGGGACTGCACTGATGGACACTTCTGGGACTGCACTGATGGACACTGTTAGGGCTGCACTGATCTCCTCTGATGCGAGAATACACTTGCTGATTACCTGCTCTACTCTCTCCTCACACTGTAACACACCTGATCACATGGTAAAAGAGCACTGTGATTGGCCCTTTACCATGTTATGTGATCAGCTGTGCCCAAAGGACACAGCGATCACAGAGCTTGCTGGGTGCACACCCCAGGGGGCATGCGGGAGGCGTGGTTCTGGAGGAAGTCTGGAATACTAGAAAATGTAGTATTCAAAAGAAATGTAGTGAATGCACAAAACATAAACAAACACTGTATATAGCGCTTTCTAAAATATTCTTAGTATCTACATGACAACCACAAAGTAGTCATGATTCTAAATATTTAGAGAAATCAAAACAACATAAAAGATAACCATCAACTTTGATAAACAGTAGTAATGAAATGTTATTGTTAGATATGCATGCACACCTGTTCACACATAAACCACCAGTAAATGCAAATATGCATGCACCTCAGGGGCAGACTGACCATTTGGAAACTCGGGCACTGCCCGGGGTCAGTAGGGGGCCCCATGAGATGCCCCTGGTACCTTTTTCATAGGTTTATTTGAGTTTGGGCAAGGACACAGGGGCCCCACGATCCCCTATTGTCCAGGGGCCCCATGAGTTGTCAGTCTGCCCCTGATGCACCTACACAAACACTGGCACTCTCGCACATAAGCAAGCAAGTACATGTGCACACACAGTTGTTCAATCACTAACACCTTTACTATGCATGCATCCACACCTTCACACACCCTTGCACTTAGGGCCTATTCACATTAAACTGGAGTTTAACTTGCTTTTTGTTTGCTGCACCATTCTGTGTTGTAGTGAGAACAGATCACATATCAAACAATTGTTTTCTGTGTGCTCTAGCTGTGACTGGTGTTTTTCCAGTGCAAAAAAAAAAAAAACCAGTCACTGCTCTAGTGTGAACAGGCCCTTACACACAAGTATGTACCTGCTCCAGCACTAGCATCCTCACACACACATACAGAAACATATATACAGTACATGCACACAAGTGCACATACACACACACATGCATATGTGCACACACAAGCACCCTGGCATTCACCTGCACACTTCTCTTGGATGAACTGATAATATTCCATCTACATGAAAAAGGGCTTTTATAGTAAAAGTGGAATTGCAGCCACAGGAGAAATTAGGACTACATGCATTGCCCGTTTAGAATTAACGATATGTCTCTCATGGAAGGGGGCTGCGTATTCACTGCTCCTTCCTTTTCTGATCAGCCAGACTTTACATTTGCAGAAGTGTTTGGTATGGATTTTGGGGTGCCATACCAGACCTGTTTTTTCTTTTTTACTCAGTAGCTCTTTTTGTGCATGGGGTCCCCCTTAAAAATAATGCCAGACCCTATGTAGGATAAAGATTTTGTATGGATTTTTGGGGGGAGGGGGACCCAACAGCATTTTTTGCATGAGTCCCCTTTAAAAATCCAGACCAGACCACTATCTAGTAACAAAAAGTTCACATTCAGGCTTCCGTGAACATACAGTACACGCACACAAACAAATATACATGTACACAAGTGCACTTACACACATCTGCACCTGGACATGAGCAGGAAGCCTGACATGCACCTGAACACAGCTCTTAGAGGAGCTGACAATATGCCATCTACAAGGATAAAGGACATTTTGCAGCAACAGTGATATGACAGCAACAGGATAAATTGAGAGCAGGGGCGGACTGACAACTCATGGGGCCCCCGGGCAATAGGGGATCATGGGGCCCCTGTGTCCTTGCCCAAACTAAAAAAAAGCCTATGAAAAAGGTACCAGGGGCATCTCATGGGGCTCCCTACTGACCCGGGCCCTCGGGCAGTGCCCGAGTTTCCAGATGGTCAGTACGCCCCTGATTGAGAGGTATCTAAGACAAAGGTTTGGTGGAGGTTTTAGAGGGCCTAGCAACAGGTTCTTTTTTTATTCTTCTGCAGGGCAAGTGGCTTAGCTTGTTTTAGTAGGAGGGTTTCTTGACCTTTCTTTCCTTGTTACCCATGCTTCATGCCTGGGTAAGAGACTGATATGGATTTTTAAGGGATACCCCACACAAAAAAGCAAAAAAGGTGTGGGCCCCCCAAAATCCAGACCAAACGAGCATTTCACGCCATGGTCTGGTATGCATTTCTGAGGTGGATCGCATGCAAAAATGAATAAATTTGCCTGGTTTGGGTAAACAAAACCCATACCAGGCTCTTATCCAGGCATACAGCCTGGTTGGCGAGGAAAGGGAGGGGCAGTGAATGTCCCTCCGCCTCTTGAAGCAAATTAGGCCACATGCCCTTCACACAAAGAGGGAACACAGATAATGTATTTTATTAACCTCCCCTCAAAAGAGTCCCACAATGTAAATTCAATATCAGTCACGTAGTGCAGTGATGTACTGTAGATCTATTTTCAATCACAATGAACAATACGGTGATACAAACATGATGACCCACACTGGAAATCCTCTCCCGCCTTAGATAAATGTCAACAAACCAGCCAGGGTTGCTGGCTGCCATCACTGACCACATATTGATCATATTTGACCAATTGAGTCTCCCATGATCCCCCGCCTGCTTTGTTTAAAAACTGTTATTCCCTTTTCCTCTTCCAGACTACCTACCCACCCTTTCTGACTAATACAGGAGTTGCAGAGGTTTCAACCTCATTGAAGTCTATGAAAGACGAATCTTGTTATTTTTTTCTGACCTTTTTCGAGGCCAGTTTGCTCGCTTTTGGTACAGCAAAGTGACATCTAAAACTATTGCCCATCTACCTTTAACTGTCCCTGCTTGTAATCAAATCAGCTATTGAATCCTGGGTAACATCATTAACTACAAATCGTCATGTCTACATATGGCCAGCATCCCCAGCCAGTTTGTTGACATTTAGCTGGCGTCCCAGCAGGGAGGGAGAGACTGTCATCTGCTGCAAGAGTTCAAAGAACTCGGCCCAGGTCAACATGTTTGTGTGGGTGGGTCATCGGTCATTGTTCATTATGATAGATGGTTGATGTACATCTTTGGACAATGTGTTTGATGCTATATCATAGGATTTGTATTTTTCAATGTGTCTGTGTGCTTATTTACTTAGTCAATTTTTTTGTAATTGAATAACAAGGGGTACTCATTCATGTGGGGAGGGGTAGCAGATATCTGTGATGCCCTTTATCTTAAAGGGGACTTCCAGTCTCTGATAAGTATTCCTCCCATGCAGACAACCGCATACAGCAACCAAAGATGTGCGGATGAGGCCCTTGTCCCCATCAACATGGAAACAAAATCCGCTGCTTGGGGGAGAGGCCTGGCAAGGTACCCTACCAATACTGAGGGTATCTGGCCTCAGGAGAGTATATGGTTCAGGAGGAGGGATGGACACTTATTCCTTGCCTGGTCAGTAAGGATGCATCTTTGAATAAGGGCCTGGTATGGATTTGGTGGGGACCTCACAAAGTTTCTTTAGTCCCCCCTAAAAATCCTGCTGGGGGGATCTTCTCTGGCCACCTCTGTTAATGAGAACATGGCATATATTACTCCTGGTTACTCATTCACACTGTAGAAAGTATTTTACTTAAAAAATACCCCATAAAGCATGTCCCACAATGTAAATCCAATGTCAATCATGTCATCCAGTGATGTAGGAACACCATCGATCAAAATGAACGACACGCCGATGACCCATGCAGGCCGGCAGCCGAAATTCAACAAATTGGCTCAGGAAGCTGGCTAACTTCATTGACCAAATATGGTAATGACCGTATGTGGTCAATCATTTTACCCAGGATCTTCTGGCTGTAAGGATTTATTATTTAATAGCAATAGCTTTTTTAAATGTCATTTATGCTGGAGTACATCCAATTGGTGTGCCACGTCACGTGCAGGTTATAGGTATCACCCATGATAATAATTGGTCATTGATGTTACCTGGGATGCCCACCTGCTTGTTTACAATTCAAAACGAACCAGCAGGTGGGCAGCCGAAAGCTGTTGACTAGTGGTAATAGTTATAGCGCCATTAAATGAATAAATGTCCACCGCAGCAACCGAAGATTCAGGTGGGTAAGTGAACTGGTCAAATCTGGCCATTCAGCTAGGTGAATTCTGGACAACTTGGGTTTGGGTTGACTCTGAAGCTCATTTCTAGTCATTATTAAGAGGTTTCTCACAACCTGTTATCAGATTTAAACATGCTTTAGAGGTTTGAAATCTGAATGATTGTACAACGGAAAAAGTTAGGCAGCGCAGACACAGGAAGCAGATTCTCTCACTGAGGAGCTCTCTGAAAAAAATCCTTGATCACCCCTCAGATTAGTACAGTGTCACTATGGTGACACTGAACTACTCTGAAGGAAAGGAAAATACAAGAAAAAAAAAATGTAACAAGCAAAAAATGTTTAAACATTTTTCAAAAATTGAAATTTTATTTTTTACATACTGTCACTAGTCAGTATCCCTGATCACCGACACACCAGTCATATGATGACACTGTACAACACTGTTGAGAGTATGTTAAAAAAAAAAAATGGTATTTAATATTTTGGTTTACAAAAAATTGTAACAAAAAATTACAAATTAAAAAAACTCACCATGCCTCTTGCTAAATGCCTTGGAATGTCTACTTTCCAAAAAGGGGTCATTTGGGGAATATTTGTACTGTCCTGGCATTTTAAGGGCCTCAGCAAATGAGATAGGCCATGAATACATCAGGTTTGATAAAGATTCAAATATATATACCACACTTTGTAGACACTACAACTTTCACACACACCAATAAATATACAGTACACTTATTGGGATTTTTTTTTACAAAGACATAGCAGAATACATTTTGGCCTAAATTTATGAAGACATTTTATTTTATTGGATATATTTTATAACAGAAAGCAGAAAATATTGTATTTTTTTCAAAAGTTTCAGTCTTTTTTCGTTTATATGAAAAAATAAATTAAAAACCCAGAGGTGATCAAATACCACTATAGCGCTACCCCCATAAGCGCCGCTGGATATTGCTTGTCTTCTTGTGCTGCCCTGAGCCTGGGAACTTCCCTGCCCTTCTGACACTCTAGGTTCTGACATGTTGTATACCCCGTTAAATGAACCACAGACACAATGTAATCTGAACACAGCAACTTTTGCATTGATTAAAGCAAACTGTGGATTTGAAAGTGTCAGCTAGCCAAACCCTAGGACAGCATCCTAGGTTGGCTGGACAGAGCACCAAGCAATTAGGTACTGAAAGATAACAAAAGCAAGCAGAAATTAACAATAACACTTACATATGTAGAGAATGATAGATACTACATAATAAAATGTACCCAGAGGACTCACTAGTGGAAGGGGGGGGGGTATACTTAAAGAGGGCTTGGCTGCAGGGAATCCTAATCCTAATCCTATGGTGAAGGGTTAAACTCTTATTTGGGCCAGCTCACACCCTGCAGGGCAGAGGATAAGGTTATTCAAAGTGTCAAGTCTGAACACAGTCTTCGCCGACATATTGGAGCTCAGTGATGTTGAAGGAAATATCCTCAGTGGGGGAAAGAGATTTAGGCAGTCAGCAAACAAGTAGTCGGCAGGGGCAGACTGACAACGCATGGGACCCCCAGGCAATAGGGGATCATGGGGCCCCTATGCCCTTGCCCACACTCAAAGCACACCCAAAAAAGCCTATAAAAAGGTACCAGGGGCATTTCATGGGGCCCCCTGCTGACCCCGAGCCCTGGGGCAGTGCCCGAGTGCTTGAATGGTCAGTCCGCCCCTGGTAGTGGGTATAACAAAAGTGGCAAGTTCCTTTGTGATACACATTATGATGTCTACATGCAGTGTCCATGTGCTGAGTGTTACTGAAGAGAAGGGGATTTGGGCTTATGCCTGCTTACTAGACCTTGAAGATAGTTAGCACACACAGGAAGCAATGCAGGTCTTTACTCCAGTCAGTGGAAGCATGGGTGTGACAGGTTGGTCAGACATGAGCAAGTCAATCCAGGTTGGGGCCCACAGCGCAGTGACAGAGGGTCTCCCAATGCTGCACAGTGGTGCAGGCTCATCCTTGCAGACAGAGATGGCTCACGGGCTCCTGCTAGGTCGCAGTCCCAGCAGAAAAACAACAGCTCTGATGACCACTGATGGATCCTGGAGAGAAGAGACAGAGGGCCCGTGGAACACAGCTCTTTAAAAAGCTTTTCCTATAATCCCCCTTCTTGATTAGCAGCTTGCTGGGAGATGTAGTCTCAGTAAGTTTTGAGAGTCCAGATATGCCTGAACACAAGACTACAAGTCCCACTGTGATATACCATTTCAAAGCCAGGAACTCCAACTTGTGCACAGGACAGTTATTCTCAGAGAAAGTGAGACTTTGATTCACGTAGGCTTTAGGATGTAGTTTTCCTTCCATTTCTTGATACAAGACTCCCCCTAGCCCATCTAATCTGGCGTCCACATGAAGCTCATAAGGTTTAGAGCAGGGGTTGACAACGCATCAATTGCGGTCTACCTGTTGACCACGGACAGGTGAGAGGTAGACCACAAACAGGTTCCTGTGCCTCCAAGCCTCCCCTTTTAGGTGCCGGGAGGCTGCACAGCTCAGGACGGAGGGCAGGAGGAGGAGCTGGCCAAACTAACCTTTCAAGTTAACCCACTGGTGATTGGTTGCTAGGGCAGTCCTAGCAACCAGTCACCAGCTCGGTATAATGAAAAGTCACTCTGGCAGCTACCTCTTCCACCCTCCATATAGAACTGTGCTTCCCTTCACACTCCCCTCTGTGTACACAGGCAGAATGCTGCTTGGGACACTGCTATGGGAGGGAAGGCGGGGGCAAAGGACACTGCTGGGAGGGGGGGGGGAGGGCGAGAGGTCACTGATATAGGGGAAATTGGGAACAGAGGACACTACTGTGGGGAGGGGGGAGGTGATGTGAAGGGTGGTAGAGGACACTGTTGTGGGGGGTGGATATGTAAGGGGACAGAGGACACTACAATGGGGGGCAGAGGTCACTACTTGTGATAATGTGCAGGGAGCAGAGGATACTGCTGTGGACAGGGCTATCCCCATAGCAGTGTCCTCTACCGGCCTTCACATAACCCCAACAGTAATGTCCTCTTTCCCCCTTCTCCCCATAGCAGTGTCCTCTGCCCCCTTCTCATGGACAGGTATTTTAAAAATCTGAATTTGCAGCAAGTGGCTGAGGGTTTAGATTTTATCTCCCCCCTACCCTGGCGCACTAAGGGAGATGGGTGCCAGTGTAAAGGCTGTTTAGGCAGCCTTCTTAGGGTGCCGGAGGAGGGGGTGGTAAAATCTAAATCCCCAGCCACTTGCTGGGAATTCAGATTTTTAAAATATCTGTCTTCCGACTAACCCCTTTATTTTCCCCCTGCGGCAGCTGAAAGCCAGCATCTCCTCATCCTCTCACCAGCATACAGCTGCTGCAGAAATATTCAGGCAAACAGTTCTAGTAAATGCCTCCCCCACTGCCCCTCCTGTCCTTGTTTCTCTTCTGCTGCCTGGCCCCCTGTGTGCTCACCTTTCAACAGGGCGCCTAAAAAAATTGTAAAAAATAAAAACTACTGATACCATCCACTGCCCTACTGACACCAACCTCTGTCCTACTGATGCCATTCACTGCCCTGCTGACTTACACTGTCTATTGCCCTACTGACACCAGCCACTGTTCTACTGACTGACACCAATCTCTGCCCTACTGACTGACACTGTCCATTTTTAAGGTAGGCAAAGTTTGTATTTTTACAGTGACATTTGTTTTGATATATTTTTCTACATTTTCTTTACTATTTAGTTAGGCCTTGCTAGTTAATTATTTTTTTTTCAATAGTGCTGAACCACAGTGAACTTTGATCTCTTTCATGTTGTTCAGGTAGATCTCCACCTTTCAAAGGTTGCCTACCTCTAGTTTAGAGGGATCAGCATACACTAGAAGGGGCATTTCTGTGAGGTTCCTTTTTTGGTGATGAAAAGCTTTCTCACACTGAGAGGTCCATTGATTCTCAAATTCTTGGGACCTCTAAGCACTTCCCCTCCTTTACACCAGTGAGTACCCAGAGGACTTACTGGTGGGAGGGGGGGGGGGGGTTAAAACTAGAGAAGGCTTGGCTGCAGGAAATCCTAATCCTATGATGAAGAGATAAACTCTATTTGGGCCAGCGCACACCCTGCAGATGGGAGGATAAGGGTAGTCTAAGTGTCAGGGCTAAAAACAATCTTCTCCGGCATATTGGAGCTCAGTGATGTCGAAGGAAAATCCTCAGTGGGGGAAAAAGAGATTTAAGCAGTCAGCAAGCAAGCAATGGGTAGAACAAAAGTGGCAAGTTCCTTCGTAATCCAGATTATGATGTCTACATGCAGTGTCCATGTGCTAAGTGTTATTGAAGAGAAGCAGATTTGGGCTTAAGCCCACTTACCAGATCCTGAAGGTAGCTGACACACATAGGAAGTGATGCAGGGTCTGCACTCCAGCCAGTGGAAGGATGGATGCAATAGGTGAATCAGATGTGAGCATGTCAATCCAGGTTGGCGCCCACAGCACGGTTACAAAGAGTCTCCCAATGCTGCACAGTGGTACAGGCTGCACCCTTGCAGGGACAGAGATGACTCACAGGCTCCAGCTAGGCCGCAGTTCCAGCAGCATGATGGCAGCTCTCATGCACAATGATGGATCCTGGGGAGAAGAAAGAGAGGGCCTGCTGAACACAGCTCTTTAAAAAGTCTTTCCCATAATCCCCCTTCTCAATTAGCAGCTTGATGGGAGATGTAGTCTAAAGAAGACTCATAAAGACCCAGGAGTCCAGATTTCACTGAACACAAGACAAGTCCCACTGTCCTGGGCTCAGCAATATGATGCAAGCAGACTGAATACAGCACTAGAGCGAGAACTGGAACTGTCTGCAGCAATGAAGGTAATGTCCACTGCATTCATATTATTGTAGCTGACACCTGGCTACACCACCAAAAGAAAGCTCTATTTGTGTTAAAAAGTTATAATTATTTTGTTTGCGTACAGTGCTGCATGACCGCGCAATTGCCAGTTAAAATAGCACAGTGCTGAAAGCAAAAAATGGCCTGGCCAGGGGGTAGAACCTTCCAGAGCAGGGGCAGACTGACCATTTGGAAACTCGGGCACTGCCCGAGGGCCCGGGGTCAGTAGGGGGCCCCATGGGATGCCCCTGGTACTTTTTTCACAGGCTTTTTTTAGTTTGGGCAAGGACACAGGGGCCCCATGATCCCCTATTGCCTGGGGGCCCCATGAGTTGTCAGTCCGCCCCTGTTCCAGAGGTCAGGTAGTTAAAAAGATGAACATACTTATATTAAAGGTTAGCTTCTGAAATAGTTGTATTAACATTCGGACATCTACTCGAGCGTGGTAAAGACTCCTCAAAGTTATTCATTATTTTTAGGGTCATATGTTGCTATACAAAGCTAAATCCTATTAGCAGTTCCAACTGACAGAATCTAAAAACTGCATCACATTTTCATGTAGGAGATGTACAAAATGTTAAATTTTTCTCTATATAAGTATGGGCATGTTTTGGGTTTTTTTTATGAGAGAGCTTGTGTTGTATGGTTTTAAGGCCCTTTAATTCCATACTGGAACTGCCTTTTACTGGCTTTTAAATCCATAACTTGCTGTTTGCTTTCCATTTCCTTTTAGATGTCACTCCTCCTCCTCCGGCCCCTTTTGATCACAGAATTGTCTCTACTAAACATGCTCAGATTAATAGTTTTTATACTGTGGAAACAACACATTTGCTGGGAGGGTAAGTAATACGATAAGTGCTATTCTTCTATTCTAAGTGAGACAAGCTATTGATTGCATCCGCAAATATGTATAAGTAATGACTGCAATTTTACATGGGCTATTTAAAATATGAGAAATATGTGTTACATTTATTTGCAGTGGAAGATTTGGACAAGTGCACAGATGCACAGAGAAGTCATCGGGACTTACCTTGGCAGCTAAAATCATTAAGGTTAGAGGACATAAAGAAAAGGTCAGTGCCATTTTTAGAATACACCAGTCACACAATGTTAAGATGAAAAGAAGTTTGTCTATTTGTAAACTTCTGATTAAGTACCATGGAATTATTTAATTGCATAATCTACAATAGACTTCTGATGACCAAAAATGGAAAGATATTTTCATCTAATATGGATCTCTAATGATGGCCAAAGCTACACTTGAATACATTGAACATGTTTAGAACTATCTGTAGCAGTTACTGTGTATCTAGTTGATCCAGGATTTTTTTTCTTAGAAAATTCTTTATATTTTCTTTTTGTGAATGTTTTAAAGTGAGACAATCAATTCTGCTACAGCTACAGCTTCACTGTGGAACAAGATAAGTCAACTGAAAGAATGATTATTCTACAGTATTTATATCAAAAAAAGGAATACCCATTTGCATGGTTATTTTAATGTTATACAAATGGAATTCTGCAGAACTGTGCAAGGGGGTATTACATTATATTACTCACTAGTTGGTCTCCCTCTGAAAATGCTGTCTGCCTGGCTGAGTCTAATTTAAATATTTTTGAGTCTCTGACTTGGAACCAGGGGCAGACTGACAACTCATGGGGCCCCTGGGCAATAGGGGATCATGGGGCCCCTGTGTCCTTGCCCACACTCAAAGCACATCCAAAAAAGCGTATAAAAAGTGCCAGGGGCACTTCATGGGGCCCCCTACTGACCCCGGGCCCTCGGGCAGTACCCGAGTGCTCAAATGGTCAGTCCGCCCCTGCTTGGAACATGCATGCAGGAAGTGCAATCCAGAAAAGAGTTTGAAATCCTTCTCTCTAAATTTGTTGCAATTAACTGTCTTAATAAAGCACTGAAGCCATACCAACGGCATAATAGCCAAAAGTATTCCTACTTATAAATATATAAAGGAATACTTTTCACGGATTCACCAGCACTGGATGTCACCTGTTCACGGATTTATTTTCTGAACTTTTTTATAACTATTGTTTATCGCAATTGTGTCATTTGGTATACAGTATGTTCACTATCAGTCACTATTCATTTTGTATCACCCAACTCTGACCACTTACTGTCATGGATACGATCACCACAATTATCAGTATATTAATAATTGCTATATTAATAATTCATGAACTCTCACACTTTAGACTGGTAGCGCTGATCAGAGCGCCTCACTGTGTCTGATTTTTAATATTGCTGCTATTCGTTCTATTGCTGCTTCTATTCACCTTATCATTATTTATTATTTATTTATGTATATGTGAAAGTTACAATATAGCAATATTATTATCGCTTCATTGTAACTAATCTGGTTCATTCACAGAAAATCCGTGGTAAACTTTGATCTGCATATGAAGCCAATTAAAGCAACAATGCAAAGTAAAAATAAATGCCTAAATAAATAAATAATGCTCTGATTTAACCTCTTAATAATCTTATTAATAACTTATTCTCCCCCTCTCCATTATTTTGCTTCTGTTTTTTTGTTGTTTATATCTATTTGTTTGCCATTAACAGTTACTCTTTTGTTTTAGCTATGGTTCACAGCATTGTGACTTCAGGTGCGACATGCAATATATAAATTGCACCTGAAGTCACGTCTAATGTATTTCTATGGCACTGTCTTATTCAGTGCGATTTGAAGTAGCGTGATTTCAAAAGTAGTTACTTACTACTTTTCTCCAATTTTATTGCGACTTTCATTGACTTATATTAAATGAAGTTGCAAACCACAGTGAAATCGAAGGTACAAATCACACTTATCTGCAGCTTTGAAATCGCGCTACTTCAGATGAAGTAGCACAGTTTCAAAGTTGCATTCAGTGTGTTGTAATTCATTTTGGGTTTTTTTTTTCAATGGGTGCATTTAACAAAAGGGAAAAAATGTAAAAAGTTTGCAAATTTGTAAATAACATCAGCAAGCTTTGCAGTAGAAACATAATTTTAAAGTCATTATAAATGCCACAAATTATAGACTAAAGTGTGTACTTTTCATCCACTGGAACACTTCTTTAATCTTTTTTTTTTATCAGAAGAACATGTTAGTTACGGAGGGTCCACATAAAAGAGAATGCATTGAACATACATGCTTAATTACATCATCTGACATGTAACAGAAATAAAGTATCCATATAAGTAACATACTTTACTCATAGCACACACCAGGATTATAGCAATCAACAGAGATATTTGTCAACTGCCAATTCACATCACATCACAGATCAGGCATTCCCCTTCAAATAATACAATGGCCTACAGTGATAGCCTATCCATGACTAATTCTACCGGAGCCAGACCCGGAGTGGCTAACCATCCGCCCCACACTTTGTCATACTTGGACCTGCAGCCTCTGTGTTGATAAATCAAGAGCTCATATTTCAGTGTTATACCCATATGTTCAATGCACACCTGAGGAGTAGTGGGAGTCTGAGATTTCCAGTTAAGTAAGATAAGTCTGGAAGCCTGGAAGAAAGCTCTGGGGAATGCCACCCTGACATGCAAATCCTGCACAACTTCATCAATTATACTCAGAACACATTGCTTAAGATCTAGAGTACTGTTTTAAAAGTGGTATTGATAGTTGATACCATAGCTTCCCAGTACTTATGAAGCTTTGGGCAATGCAACAATATGTGCATGAGGTCACCATAGTTTCTACAACACTTTTTACCAGTAGGATCAGATTGTAGAACAAGTGTATTAAGTTTCGGTGGGTTATGGTGTTCCCTGTGTAAAATATAGAGTTGTGAAAGTCTTTGCAACACATTCATGGAGCAAAGGTGTACTGATTCCAAAGCTGACTCCCATTGGTCTCCAGATATAGTTCCAACATTTGTCTCCCACCTCTCCATAGCTGAGCTAGAGATGTTCTCAAGATAATCTGCAAGTAGCCTGGTATAACATCTAGAAACAAACCTTTCGTAGAGGATGAATGCTGCATCAAGTTAAAGACAGGGATTGGTGACATAATCGGAGCACCTAGAAATTCTTGGGCTTTAATCGCCTGATGCATTTGTAGACAATAGAAGTGCATGCTGGATCATACTCTGAAGGGGGACCTTAATTGAGCAAATGATAGCAATTTGCCTCCCTCAAAAATATGACAGAGGTGCCAAGTGTATGCCACTTAGCTGCATGTGTAAATGTACCAGTTCGGGGTAGGAATAATTATTCCAGATGGGACTAAACTTAGTATACTCTGTAATGTGTTGTAATTCTGCTTTAATATTTTAAAGCAGAACTCAGGTCAGCAAAAATCATTAATAAACTCTGTTACCGCCCTTCTCCTGATTAACGTCCTTTACATTTTATACAAAAAGAACAATTTTGAAAGTACCTTTTATTTCATAAAGTTGAAGTCTAATAAACCTGCATAGGAACTACATTTCCCAAGACCTAGCAACCTAGCATCTCATGCTGTAGGAGGCTGTTTTATGTTTGTATACAGTAACATCATTAATTTTCATTCCCAAAGAAATCATAAGCCATGGTAAGAGAGATGTCAGTCACTCAGTATGGGTGTATCTCTGCAACTGGTAACATCCACAGGCAGCAACAGCAATGTAATTATGTCTCTCATGTAGTTTGAAGAACTGCAGGGGGGGAGGGTGTAAACTAGACAATGGCTAGGAAAAGAAGTGGCTATGCAATGATGGCTGTTGCACAACCAGAAGTGTGGGCAAAGCCAGAGCCAGACAACATTTTTCTGGGATGTCTGCAGACACTAAATGGAGCCCTCAAACAAATGATGGGTTCAGGACACTTCATGGTAGCCCAGTTAGGTAACAATTTACAAAATGGAGTAATACTTTAGGCCTGGTTTACTCAATGTATTTTGGTTGTGGGAATCGCATCGATTCCTGCAACCGCAACCACCTGCAGCCGAACCACACTGCTCTTGCGAGACGATCAGGGCTCCCATTCATTATCAGCCAGGCATCTCATCTTGATCGCACGATCGCAGGTGCTGGAACTGCAGGGAAACTGCATGGTCAAAAAAGACCATGCTGTTCACCTGCGGCTGAATTTTGAAAAAGGTGCATGCACCTTTTTGTGCAGTTCATGCAGGACATCAGCCCATTAAAATGAATGAGCTGCTGTGCTCAAGCAAACGCGGGCCACACGGCCCACACTAGTGTGAACCAGACCTTAAGTAATGACAAAGATATTGCTGAATCAATAGGCCTATAGCTGAAATGTTAAAATTATTGTCTTGTCTAGTTGAGAAATGTGAAGTGGTTAATTTGTGCAGTAAGCTATAGCAAACCTTTACATGTCATTCATCAGTGGAACGTATAGTTGCCCTACAGATAGAGGTTATTTAACTCAACAGATTGCTCAATTATGACACTCAAAATGGGAGCAGAAATGTTGCTAATAATAAATGTTATGTTTATTTGCAGGAGGAAGTGAAAAATGAGATTCAAGTCATGAACCAGCTGAATCATGTTAATCTCATCCAGTTATATGATGCTTTTGAGTCCAGAAATGACATAGTCCTTGTTATGGAATAGTAAGTGTATTTATTTGTTCCTTTTCTTGATGTATAACGTATATAATAGCCAGGGCTCTCATAGCATTGCAGAAACCAGGTAAGGTAACAGATGACTTTTAAGTATTATGAGTAGTAAAGTCTTTTGAGACACATATTTTCCATTTTTACTAAAAGTAATACAAATAGCTAATTTCATGTTTTATATATAAGATTAGAGAATTTAATATTTGATATGGTATGTAGTATATTGGATCCATTGAGGTTGGTTCATGAAACACAAGAAAATGAGGATAAGAGTGCAATTGTTTCCAATAGTAACTTCTCAGGTATCACAGCAAGAAGCCTGACTGTCCCCTATTAGGTAACGACTTTACTTTTGCAATTTTCTACAATATTAATGAACTCCAAAGTGTTACTACATCTGCATCTGTCATAAGGCAAAGAAAGACTTGATGCAAATTTGTTTCATAACATGTAGGTTTCTGTCCTGGTCATTGCTACAATCCAATGCTAAATTGATTGTAGCTGCAGCCATTTTGAATAAATGTTTCCAACATCGGCCCACAGAGTAATGTTGAGCGTTAGAAGAGGTAAATTTGGGAAGGGAGGGTATTTCCCTTTAGAACTGATCGTTAAGGTCAAATGAGCTTCAAGAGAGGGAGATTGAGAGCAAGAGAGAGAAAGAGACCATACTGGAGACCAACAGAAGTACGGCTCTCTGTAACTGCTAGGAAGTAGGAAGATCCTGCTGGCAGCCAGCTTAAAGTGATTGTTATACTTACCTGCTCTGTGCAATAGCTTTGCACAGAGCAGCCTGATCCTCCTCTTCTGGAGTACCCTGTCAGCTCTCTTTCTGCTTGCTGGGGATGTACGCATATGGGCTCATTCCCAAGATGTACTGTGTGCATTTAATGGCACACACAGTGCTTATTGGCCCCTCCCCCTTTGTCTTGTTAATGCATTTGATTGACAGCAGCAGGAGCCAATGACTTTAGCAATGAGATTAGTGAAGAGGGAGAGAGAGAGCAGAGCTGCTCCTCTCGGGCATTACATTCGATCGAGATTAGGCACAGGTAAGTACTGTAGTTAGGGGGGCAGGGGGTAGCTACACCTGAAAGAGTTTTTTTTACCTTAATGCAGAGAATGTATTAAGGTAAACCAACATTTAGCCTTGCAACTACTTTAATGTAGCAAGCACAGGGCAGTGCATTTTCTGTTGGGACTTATTATCTATTTTATTGAAGATAAGGTCTTTTGTGTTTGCCTTTTGCTGAAGGAAACCATTTGAGTTTGCTTCTGCAGAAAATAAAGTGAACTTTGATTTTATAGGACTTATTTGCTAGCGCCTGTTTCCCCCTTCTCTCCCCCCATCCTCCCCACCCCTACAATTGGAGGATGATGTATCGGTCATTTTGAGAGGTGCAGACCAGTCCCTATATTGTAAATTAAACCTGCACACACTATAAAGTATGCAGCAAAGAGATGGAAGAGCTAGTCAAACAGCTGGTGTTGGATAATATTTAAGTGCAGTCTTGCCATGAGTTGGTTCTGGTGCAGCAGGAAAGAGAGAGTAACTACTTGCTGACTGAGCAGATTATGGTTCTACAGAATGCAATGACCCAGTGATGCAGTGACCCAGCAATCTGGAGGGCATATAACTGTTGGAAGGCTGTACAGTGGACTCTTCAGAAAATGACTGCTAAAGCGTTGAAGCATATTAGGCACTTTTTGAATGAATTGTCATTGTCTTGAAAAAAGGACTGTATAAGAGAAACTAGTCAGATGCATTGGCTGTTATTCTAATTCTGATTGTGGATCCCCAGTTGATATAGTTAAACCTGCCCTTGGAATCAGCATGCAACTAAAAAGCATTAAAGGGTGAAAATTGGCCAGGTTGGGGGTACCTCAATCATGAGAGCAATCAATGTTTATACCTGGCACTTTTACAAGACTAAACTTGCATGTGCAAAACTTTATTCACTGATGCACCTGCTCCAGAACTCCAGTATTCTCCTTCTTAGGAAACTGTACTACTGGGTAACTCAGAGTAAAACCCAGTTCCTGGATGAAATCGCAACTGCATGAAGGGCTTCTTAGAGGAGCCTTTACTGTCAAAAGAGTCACTCCAGAGTCCTGAGGTGCACCCTTGCCTCAAGGTCCCCCAGGAGTGTAAAAATGTCCCAGAAAGCACCTCGCCAACTAACTCTCTAAAATCTGTCAGGTTCTTTGCTAGACCTGCCACCAGCAGGGTTTTCTAGCAACCCAGTACACTAAGAGATTGGCAGGATGGAGTGTGACTTGGGCCAACGATGCTCTAGTCTTAAACAGTAAGACACAGCAATCTGCGGTGGATGTGTGGTTCCCCCATTTTGCTGTGAATCATGATCTGTTGTACACAATCACCAAGGAGCAGGAAAAAATAGTTGAACAACTAGTGATACCTCAGCATTTTGGATACAAAGTGTTACATTTAGCTCATGCTCATGTGCTTGGAGCTCATGTTGGGAAAGCTAAAACTCAGAAACGGGTTTTGCAATAGTTTTACTGGCCCGGGATAGACCAGGAGATCAAGGACTTCTGTGAGTCGTACCCAATCTGTGGAAAAAAAAAAAATGACACCCGACAACCCAGAGACAGTCCCTTTAAGAATTACGTCATTCAAAGTTATCACATGGGAGATGTTTCAAATGTTCACCAGAACAGGGCTTTTGTCTGAGATCCTGCCTGATTAATTGACCACATTTATGGTTATAAATAAGTATAAATTAGTTTGTTAAAATTAATAATCTACAGACTTCTCTGTATCATCTTTAAACCAATGGGTTATTTGAACAGTTCAACAAAACCCTGAATGGAATGTTTGGGGAAGTGCTTGAAAACAGTGGTTGGGATTGGTATTGTTTTCTGCTTCATTTGTTATTTCACATTTGGCAGGTTCCAATGTATCCCCTAGGTTCATAACCTTTGAGTTGGTTCATGGGTGGTTCATGGATGTGGTTAAAGATATGTGGGAACTATGCCCTATCGGAGTGTAGAGGGACACAATGCACAAATGTAGAAAAATGTCACATGTGAACACCATATTCAGAGAGCATTTAGGGCAAGAGGCTTAAAGTGAATTATACAACCAGCTTGCTGATCAGGTTTTTGTATCTGTACCAACTGCTGAGGGCAAATTCCTAGCAAAATAGCAGGGTCCCTTTAAGAAGGTAGGAAAGGAAGCTTTAACTATAAGATCTACCAGCCCCTGAAGAGAAAACACTACCAAATGTATCATGTTAATCTTATCAAACCCTGAAAGGAATGGACAGTGTTCCAGATAGTACAGGTACATTCTTATAAAGTAAGAATATCACAGACCCTCTCACTCTCCTAAAAACAGAAGAGATGGGAATTCTTGCATAAAAATCTGGACATTTTCTCCCCTTAGCGACATTTCAGAGAACCATGGGCCTGAGACCTCATAATGAACTTTCAGGGGCTTATTTAGAAGACACTGTGATTTTAATCAGGACCTGCAAAGTCATCCAATTTAGCCCAATTTGTTCAGGAAGCCCTACAGAAGGCTGACTTCATTGCGAACCCTGAGAAATGCGTGATTGGACTGGAAGAGGCTGATATTTAGTGTATGTGGGAGGCAGGGCCACCATCAGCTGAAATAGGTGAAAGCCATCTAGAAATGGCCCCATCCCCTCACAAAAAACAGGTACACTCCTTCTTCGGTATTGTGAGGTATTACAGATTTATTCCCAACTTTGCCAGTTTGGCCACCCCCTTGACAGAGCTCACCAAAAATCCATCATTTGTTAGAATCCAGATACAGCAGCAGTGTTCTGTCAATTAGAGAGGGTACCAGTCTTGATAGTCCCAAACTTTCAAAAAAATAGTTCCTACTGAAAAAGGATGCTTCGAAACTAGGCCTTCGTTCAGTCTTGTCCTAGCTAGTTGGGAAGGAGAGCACCCTGTTGCGTGCTTGCTCACTCCAACTAAAACAAACAAAACATATATACATATATATATATATATATATATATATTCTATATATATATATATATATATATATATATATATATATATATATATATATATATATATATATATATGTATATATATATATTCTATATATCTTCTATATTCTATATATATCTATATTCTATATATATATATATATATTCTATATATATCTATATTCTATATATATATATATAGAATATAATATATTATATATATATATATATATATATATATATATATATATATATTTATATATTAAAGGAACACTTTTTAATCAGAGTATATTATCAACTCAATTGATAATATATTGATTTGGTCAGTTAAGTATCAAAGGGGGATGTTAATCAGTTTTTCAGCTGATTTGGTGTTAATGCAATTAACAACAGGTGCGCTAGAGTGCAACAATGAGATGACCCCCAAAACAGGAATGGTTTTACAGGTGGAGGCCACTTATCTTTTCTGACTGTTTTTCACTAGTTTTGCATTTGGCTAGGGTCAGTGTCACTATTGGTAGCATGAGGCGATACCTGGCCTTACAGAGGTTGCACAGGCAGTCCAACTCCTCCACACCACTTCAGTGTGAACCTAGCCATAGCCAGGAGTTTGGTTAAAGGCTTGGATGAGCAGATGTTTTGCTTATGTTATGCTGTGAATTTGCTGAACAAAGCCCTCCTGTACTGATATTGTGTTACTGCCTGCAGAATAAAAGTCCAGGACAAACCTTCTTGGGTTTGGGTTATGACAGTATGCTTTTTCTCAACTGCATATTCAGTTTTATAACTGTGATTTCACCGAACCTCATTTATTTTAAAAAATATTTAAATTAAATATTTTTCTCTTCCCAACAGTGTGGATGGTGGTGAACTGTTTGACAGGATTATTGATGAAAATTGCAATCTTTCTGAAGTGGATACAATATTATTTATAAAGCAGATCTGTGAAGGAATTCAGTACATGCATCAAATGTACATTATACATTTAGATCTAAAGGTACTGTAACTTGTTGCATTTGTACTTATAATGCTGTTTTTAAGGCAAAGGGTAAAGCGAAAACAAACAAAAAGTGCACCAACCTTGCGCATTACCTCAGTAAGCCAAAATGTATTAGTTACAAAATAATACTCACAAACAATGAATTATATTAAGCATGTAAGTCCTCAAAGGGACTAGGGATAAAAGCAGAGCTCTGAGGAAGAAGGGACACCCTTCGAAACGCGTCAGCTGTACCCTGAGTGTCCACTCCTATGATGGGACTCACACAGGCTGCTTTTATCCCTAGTCCCTTTGAGGACTTACATGCTTGATATACTTCATTGTTTGTGAGTATTATTCTGTAACTAATAAATTTTGGCTTACTGAGGTAATGCGCAAGGTTGGTGCGCTTTTTGTTTGTTTTCACTTCACAGTATTGGTCGGGCTTCCCCAGCCTTGTTTCAAGTTGCACAACCCCATACGCACTGGTGGTAGAAACTTTCAAGTCCTGGTTCTATCTACCTACCCCGGCTTGGGTCACAGAGCGCAAGAGAGTTTGTTTTCTTCTTTAAGGCAAAGGGGACAAGACCATAGTAGTGTGGCAAAGCACAGTTAATGCTGTCCTTTATTCTGTATATGTAAAGTGTACCCAACTGGAATAAACACAGCTTTCTTATAATACCCTACTCTGTAAGGTGCCACATTTTATCTTCAGCACTTCTGAAATCTTCTTTATGGTTCCATTGGAACCTACATCAATTCTAATGCAAATAAAAACTTTCAAAAAGGCAAAAAATATATAAATAGGCTAGCAATGTACAAAAGCTTATTTAGGCACTGAACAGTGTCAGGAGAGGGAGAACTAGTCTATTTTTCCCAATTTTAAATCTCAGCAATTTTAAATCTTAGTATTCATTGTCAAATCTACAATAAAATATGAATCTCACTGGTTCTACCTTTGTTTTCTGGACTCCATTTTGTAAATTAATACTTGCTGCACATGTAAGATGAGCTGATTTACAACATTCCTATGCATGCTGTATTTATGTTTCTAGGATGGATGCTGATTTTATTCTTATTTCTTTTCAGCCAGAGAATATTATGTGTGTGAGCCGTGCAGATTATCAGATCAAAATTATTGATTTTGGCCTGGCCAGAAGGTAAACGTTTATTGCTTGGACAACTGTCTTAGCATAATATTGAAGGCACAGAAAAGAATAATTTAAAATAAAGCTAATGTTTTGGTACAGAACGATCTGTAATCATTAAAGAATATCTACAACACCTAATACATATGTTCACATGATGTCATTCTAAAAAAAGACTCCAAGATAGTTGCATTTTATTATTATATTAATTGTAAGAACCCATTACATTAAACAGAAAACTGTTAAGGTGTTATTTGTGTCCACAAAAGTATTTTTCATATTCTCCCAACAATCCTATTAACTAAGGCTTGCTGACATGATGATGTCCTCATAACTACAGGGCTATGACATCATTAATTGTTTCATAACTCTGTGCATACTAATAGGCAGATACTCCCTGACATTTCTTCAGTTTTGGACAAAGGCTTCACCTTTGTTATACTTGCAGCTTCTAAAGTTCTATTCAATGGATTATGGTTGATGAAAGCACATCAGAGTAGTAATGCAGTGAATGGTTATGGGAAATGTAAATATTTCATTAATAGAAGAATGAATGGAAAAATGTAGCAATTCATTAACAGAAACAGGCAAGCCTATACAGTCAGCCTAGGCAAGGTTTGTCAAAAACCAGAATGAATAAAAACCATAGCCTTGGTGGTGGTTGTTCACTGTGGTGGTAACAAGGTAATCCACAATTAGTAATAGGACAAAAAAAAATTCTTTGTCCTCCTCATAATATTATGCAGTCTATAGATAGAAAACAGACAAACACAGAATACTCCAGCCAATGATTAACAGGAAAGTAGGACAATACACCACATTCTACTCCCAAGCAGTTTGCTCTTTGAGGCCAAGGTGCCCATGAAGCCAGACTTTGAGCAGAATGGTGCTTTGTGTGAAATACTGTGCGGGACATACCAAAATACATCTGTATTTTTTCTGTTCAGCCATGCAGTGCACTACAGTCTCCTAGCAGAATTCAAACAATCAGACTCACACATTCATCCTGCAGGTCACTCTGTTATTCACATTTATACAAGACATTGACCTTAGTCTCAGGCTCTACTCACACTTGGATCCCTGGGATCCTTGTTTTACTGTTGTACTCCATGGAGAACTGTGCTCCATTACAGTTTGCACCCACACTACAGAAAACCATTTTGCTTCACAAGTGAACTACGTCTGACTGTTCCAAGTGGTCCTGGGCATGGTTTGATTAACAGGTTCTGGGCATGGTTGGAAGCACTCTCACTACATAAATGAACTGGCCAAAGGGACCAAACCGCACCTGGGACCAGTGCTAGTGTGAACACACCCTCAGTCTTCTGAATTCCTCTTTCTGACAAATTATTCAGATGGGACCAAGATGTAACTGTGGGTTTCTATTCCTCATTCTAGTAAAGTGTGTGTGTTTCAGGTAGTTTCAGTGCTGGAGCTCAAGGCATGGGTTAAAAAATAAGATAAACATTAAGAGATCATTTCATATCATTATATATACAAGTAAAATATCTTATTGATAAGTAGATCTACATGGAACCCCCTACTATCTTTCTATTCATAGCTAAATTGTCCTATGTTTTTAGCATGGAATGGGTGGAGGCCTCCTTTGCATAGGGAATTATGGATTCAAAATTTCTTCAACTTTTGGGAATCCTTAATTCAAACCTTGCTCGTAGAAACTCAGCAATCCATAATGCAATGCTTTCAATATAATCAATGGTATCTACTCAGACTCTTAACAAATGATCCTCCAATGGACATTCCACACCCCTCTTAATTTGAATTGCACTTATTAATCTTCAAATTGAGGCCACCCCCTCTACCTTTCACTTGCTACCTACTAGTCTGACCACCATCCATTCAGTGTTAGATCTCTCCAAACCTATACAAACATACCGTATATCGTCTTTCTTGATTTGACTTGTTGGCCGAATGTTGCAGCCATTGTTCTTGTTAATGGCATTCTCACAATAAAAAAAAAATATATTGAAAATGAATAAAGGCAAATATAAATAGTGCAGCAGGTTGTTACATATCATGGTATATATATATATATATATATATATACACTATATTGCCAAACGTGTGGGCCTGCCCTTACACGCACATGAACTTTAATGACTTCCCACTCTTAGTCCCTAGGGTTCAATATTGCGTTGACCCACCCTTTGCAGCTATAACAGCTTCAACTCTTCTGGGAAGGCTGTCCACAAGGTTTAGGATTGTGTCTGTGGGAATTTATGACCATTCTTCCAGAAAGGCAGTTGTGAGGTAAGGAACTGATGTTGAACAAGAAGACCTGACTCGCGGTTCCCACTCTAATTCATCCCAAAATTGTTCTATTGGGTTGAGGTCAGGACTCTGTGCAGGCCAGTCACGTTTCTCCACCCCAAACGTGCTCATCCATGTCTTTATGGACCTTGCTTTGTGCACTGGTGTTCATTTTGGAACAGAAAGGGGCCATTCCCAAACGGTTCCCACAAAGTTGGGAGCATGAAATTTTCCAAAATGTGTTGGTATGCTGACACCTTAAGAGTTCCCTTCATTGGAACGAAGGGGCTAGGCCCAACCCCTGAAAAACAACCCCACACCATAAGCCTCCGTACACCAAACTTTACACTTGGCACAATGCAGTAGGGCAAATACCGTTCTCGGCAACCGCCAAACCCAGACAAGTCCATTGGTTTGTCAAACAGAGAAGCATGATTCGTCACTTCAGAGCACACTTCTCCACGGCTCTAGAGCCCAGTGGTGGTGTGTTTTACACCACTGCATCTGATGCTTTGCATTGCACTTGGTGATGTAAGGCTTGGATGCAGGTGCTCGGCCATGGAAACCCATTCCATGAAGCTCTCTACGCACTGTTGTTGTGCTAATCTGAAGGCCACATGAAGTTTGGAGGTCTTTAGCTATTGACTGTTCAGACAGTTGGCGACTTCTGCACACTGTGCGCTTCAGCATCTGCTGACCCCGCTCTGTCATTTTACGTGGCCTATCACTTCATGACTGAGTTGCTGTTTTTCCCAGTTGCTTCCACTTTCTTATAATACAACTAACAGTTGACTGTGGAATATTTAGTAGCAAGGAAATTTCATGGATGGACTTATTGCACAGGAGGCAACCTATCATGGTACCACGCTTGAAGTCACTGAGCCTCTAAGAGTGACCCATTCTTTCACAAATGTTTGTAGAAGCAGTCTGCATGCCTAGGTGCTTGATTTTATACACCTGTGGCCATGGAGGTGATTGGAACACATGAATCAAATGATTTGGAGGGGTATCTCAACACTTTTGGCAATATAGTGTGTGTGTTTGTATGTATATATATATATATATATATATATATATATATATATATATATATATCTCACAGCAAAATTTCTTTATATATTCAACATAGGGAATGGCACAAATTCAGTATGTACATATATACTGAATGTCAGCAGTTGTAAAGTACCTGTCTAAAAATAATCTACAGTATAGCAACAAAAGATTTTAGAGCATGTTTATCAAAACTAGCCATAGTGGGATAACTGGAATTCAACATACTGTATCTAATATAGCTTGAAGTGAATATCCAGGTGTGTTAATGACATATCATTTTGAACAGTTAGTACTTTTTATTAGTTTTAAATTTCATAGATAGCATGGTGTTTTGCATGGGGCCTTAGCATGGTGTGCAGGCCATGTATTCTATGTGGGTGCTTCTGGTACCAGAAGGTCTGTTTGTACCTACTTATGTGCAGAGTACCAAGTAAAACCCCCATAAGGTCTGCTAAAAGCCTATGATAAGATTTCTATAAGTGTCAAAACACAAGATGTGAAGGCAGTGAATAGAGATGAGCGAATCGAAGTAGACGAAGTGGAATTCGAGTCGAATATTAGGAAAATTAGCAGACTTCGGATGCGCGAATCGAAATTTTTCCAAAAATGGCGGCGGACATGTGCGGCGACGGAGCGGGGATGTCTGGGAAGGCGCGCAGACAAGGCGCGCTGACCCATAATGCATTCCTTAATGACATGTGATCGCATTAGCCAATCAGCAGCCAGCCAGCACTGTGTAATGGTCGAGCTATAAATAGCAGCCATTTTAGAATTCTTCATTTGCCTCCAGTCATTCAAGAGAGGCAGACCGCTCTGTATTAGGGACAGAGTTAGGGCCACAGAAACGTTACTTGGGGACAGAGAAACGTTACTTAGGGACAGAGAAGCATTACTCAGGGACACAGAATTGTTAATGAGGGCCACAGAATCGTTACTTAGGGCCAAAGAAACGCTAGTTAGGGCCACAGAATTGTTACTCAGGGACAGACAGAATTGTTACTGAGTGCCAGAGAATTGTTACTTAGGGCCACAGAAACGTTAGTTAGGGCCACAGAATTGTTACTCAGGGACAGACACAGAATTGTTACTGAGGGCCACAGAACTGTTACTTAGGGCCACAGAAACGTTATTAGGGCCACAGAATTGTTACTCAGGGACAGACAGAATTGTTACTGAGTGCCAGAGAATTGTTACTTAGGGCCACAGAAACGTTAGTTAGGGCCACAGAATTGTTACTCAGGGACAGACACAGAATTGTTACTGAGGGCCACAGAATTGTTACTTAGGGCCACAGAAACGTTACTCAGGGACACAGAATTGTTACCGAGGGCCACAGAACCGTTACTTAGGGCCACAGAATTGTTACTCAGGGACAGACACAGAATTGTTACTCAGGGACACAGAATTGTTACTCAGGGACACAGAATTGTTACTGAGGGCCACAGAACCGTTACTTAGGGCCACAGAAACGTTACTCAGGGACACAGAATTGTTACTGAGGGCCACATAACCGTTACTTAGGGCCACAGAATTGTTACTCAGGGACAGACACAGAATTGTTACTGAGGGACACAGAATTGTTACTGAGGGCCACAACCGTTACTTAGGGCCACAGAATTGTTACTCAGGGACACAGAATTGTTACTGAGGGCCACAGAACCGTTACTTAGGGCCACAGAATTGTTACTCAGGGACACAGAATTGTTACTGAGGGCCACAGAACCGTTACTTAGGGCCACAGAATTGTTACTCAGGGACACAGAATTGTTACTGAGGGCCACAGAACCGTTACTTAGGGCCACATAATTGTTACTCAGGGACAGACACAGAATTGTTACTGAGGGACACAGAATTGTTACTGAGGGCCACAGAACCGTTACATAGGGCCACAGAAACGTTAATCAGGGACACAGAATTGTTACTGAGGGCCCCAGAACTGTTACTTAGGGCCACATAAAAGTTAATCAGGGACACAGAATTGTTACTGAGGGCCACAGAACCGTTACTTAGGGCCACAGAAACATTAATCAGGGACACAGAATTGTTACTGAGGGCCACAGAACCGTTACTTAGGGCCACGTAAACGTTAATCAGGGACAGACACAGAATTGTTACTGAGGGCCACAGAACTGTTACTTAGGGCCACAGAATTGTTACTCGGACAGACACAGAATTGTTACTCAAGGACACAGAATTGTTACTGAGGGCCACAGAACCGTTACTTAGGGCCACATAAACGTTAATCAGGGACACAGAATTGTTACTGAGGGCCACAGAACCGTTACTTAGGGCCACAGAATTGTTACTCACGGACAGACACAGAATTGTTTCTTGAGGGACACAGAATTGTTACTGAGGGCCACAGAACCGTTACTTAGGGGCCACAGAAACGTTAATCAGGGACACAGAATTGTTACTGAGGGCCACAGAACCGTTACTTAGGGCCACGTAAACGTTAATCAGGGACAGACACAGAATTGTTACTGAGGGACACAGAATTGTTACTGAGGGACACAGAATTGTTACTGAGGGCCACAGAACCGTTACTTAGGGCCACAGAATTGTTACTCAGGGACAGACACAGAATTGTTACTGAGGGACACAGAATTGTTACTGAGGGCCACAGAACCGTTACTTAGGGCCACAGAGTTGTTACTCAGGGACACAGAATTGTTACTGAGGGCCACAGAACTGTTACTGAGGGCCACAGAATTGTTACTCGGACAGACACAGAATTGTTACTCAGGGACACAGAATTGTTACTGAGGGCCACAGAACCGTTACTTAGGGCCACATAATTGTTACTCAGGGACAGACACAGAATTGTTACTGAGGGACACAGAATTGTTACTGAGGGCCACAGAACCGTTACTTAGGGCCACAGAAACGTTAATCAGGGACACAGAATTGTTACTGAGGGCCCCAGAACTGTTACTTAGGGCCACATAAAAGTTAATCAGGGACACAGAATTGTTACTGAGGGCCACAGAACCGTTACTTAGGGCCACAGAATTGTTACTCAGGGACAGACACAGAATTGTTTCTTGAGGGACACAGAATTGTTACTGAGGGCCACAGAACCGTTACTTAGGGCCACAGAAACGTTAATCAGGGACACAGAATTGTTACTGAGGGCCACAGAACCGTTACTTAGGGCCACAGAATTGTTACTCAGGGACAGACACAGAATTGTTACTGAGGGACACAGAATTGTTACTGAGGGCCACAGAACCGTTACTTAGGGCCACAGAGTTGTTACTCAGGGACACAGAATTGTTACTGAGGGCCACAGAACTGCTACTGAGGGCCACAGAATTGTTACTCGGACAGACACAGAATTGTTACTCAGGGACACAGAATTGTTACTGAGGGCCACAGAACCGTTACTTAGGGCCACAGAATTGTTACTCAGGGACACAGAATTGTTACTGAGGGCCACAGAACTGTTACTTAGGGCCACAGAATTGTTACTCGGACAGACACAGAATTGTTACTCAGGGACACAGAATTGTTACTGAGGGCCACAGAACCGTTACTTAGGGCCACATAAACGTTAATCAGGGACACAGAATTGTTACTGAGGGCCACAGAACCGTTACTTAGGGCCACAGAATTGTTACTCAGGGACAGACACAGAATTGTTACTCAGGGACACAGAATTGTTACTCAGGGACACAGAATCTTTGAATTAAAGAGTATGTCAGACAACACGCAGAGGAGTGGCAGAGGAGGCAATGTTTTAGGAGCGAGCAGACGTGGCAGCAGAGGAAGGGGTCGAGGCAGCACTATTCGCAGCCAGAGGCCAGTGCTCCCGGTGTCATCCAGCGTTCGTGTCTCCACCGACAACCCTGCCGTCATCGATTGGTTGGCTCGGTCGTCTTCCTCTTCCCAGGTCACCTCTGACACCTACAGCCAATGGTCGGTGGGTACGTCAGACACAACCGTTAGTTGGCATGGCCTGGGACCAAGCCCACTGAAATCACGTGTCCTCTACCTGCCCCTGTCCTTTGGTGTTCCCTCACCAAGCGAAGTATCGCATGCTGTGGGCTCAGCCCCACTGTACAGTGAGGAAGAGCTAACAGAGGGCGGTCAGGAACGGGGGGAGACATCCGCCTTTTCAGCAGCCAGGCGAAGAAGTAGTGGCGAGGAGAGTGGCTCGGTAGCCGGTCTAGAGACAGGTCTGTCTCCTGACCCAGACGCAGCCGAGGGGGCTAGTAGTGAGGCGGAGACCCTACTTGATGATGAGGAGGTTGATCGCACTTGGCAGCCTCGTCGTCATCAGGCAATTTCTTCCGCATCATCAGGAAAAGAGGGTGGCAGCTTGGCAGCGAGCGAAACAGTCGGTGGGTTGCCCAGGAGGCAGCAGGGTCGCAGCAGTGTCAGTGGAGCCAAACGGCCACGGAGTAGAGCACCAGCTCCAATGCAGCCTACCACCACGGCCAGTAGTGGTGCCGGTGTGCACGGAGGAAGCAGCAGTCAGCCAGTGAGGAGTATCGGGGGCAAAGTTTCCTACTCGGCGGTGTGGCAATTTTTCGTCAAGCCGCCCGAGGAAGTAAACGTAGCCGTATGTCGACTATGTGGCCAGAAAGTCAAGCGTGGCCAGGGGGCCCATGTTGGGACTACAGCGTTGCGGCAGCATATGCAGCGTCGCCATTCGGTGGCCTGGGAAAACCGTGATAAAGATACGGCGGCTCTGCCCGCCCCAGCCCCCGCTCCATCACCCGCTCCGTTACTTGCTCCGTCACCCGACGTCAATCGCCCTCCATCAGCCAGTCAAGGCTCCAACACCTCTGCTGAGGGGAGTTGTCGCTCGTTGGCATCTTCCGCTCGTTCAGATGCTCCTTCTCCTGCTACTCCTCTTCACGGATTCCGTCAGCAGTCTTTCTTGGAATCCGTTTCCAAGAGACAACAGTTTGCGAGTACGCACCCGACGGTGCAGAAGCTGAACGTCCTCCTGTCCAAGTTGCTGGTGCTGCAGTCCCTCCCTTTCCAAGTGGTGGACTCAGCACCTTTCCGAGAAATGATGGCTTGTGCTGCGCCGCGGTGGAGAGTGCCAAGCCGTCATTTCTTCGCCAAAAAGGCAGTGCCAGCCCTGCATTCACATGTAGAAGAGATGGTGGGCCAGTCTTTGAGCATGTCGGTCTCTGCCAAAGTGCACGGCAGCGCCGACGTGTGGAGCTGTAACTACGGTCAGGGACAGTACATGTCATTTACGGCCCACTGGGTGAACGTGGTGCCGTCACAGCCGCACCAGCAACTTGGACAGGTCACGCCGCTTTTGCCTCCACGTTTGCACGTCCTTGGTCCGGCAAAGATGTCCGCCTCTACCACCTCTTCTTCCGCCGTGTCCTCAGCCGCCACCCCCGTGCCAAGTCCCATTACCCGACCGGCATATCACATGTGCAGGGCGCAACGGTGTCACGCTGTGCTGCACCTGGTATGCCTTGGCGAACGTAGTCACACAGGGGAGGAACTTCTCAGTGTAATGAACAGAGAAATCGACAGATGGCTGTCTCCGCGCAAACTGAAAATCGGAACCATGTTGACCGACAACGGAAAGAACATGGTGTCTGCTCTGCGTCAAGGAAGGTTGTGCCATGCGCCATGCATGGCTCACGTGTTCAATCTGGTTGTCAAGCGGTTCCTAAAATCCACCATCCCACTGCAAGACATCCTTAAAATGTCACGTAAACTTTGCATGCATTTCAGCCATTCCTACACCGCAAAGCACACCCTCCTTGAGCTGCAGCGGCAGAACGGAATTGCACAGCATCGTCTGATCTGCGACGTTGCAACAAGGTGGAATTCAACCCTACACATGTTAGACCACCTTTACGAACAGCGAAAGGCCATCACCGATTTCCTGATGTTACAAGCGGATAAAGGTACTCCCCTGTGTAACTTCGATGTCAGCCATTGGCAGCTCATGCGTGACACCTGCCGCTTGCTCAGGCCCTTTGCGGAGGCCACACTATTCGTGAGTCGGCAGGACTATGGGATGAACGACGTCATTCCTCTGTTGCACGACCTGGAACAAATGCTGTTAACAATGGCTGGTCAGGGTGCGGTAGACGTGGCGCACAGATCTCAACGCCACATGACCCCTGTGGGGGCAGGACAGGAAGAAGAGGAGGAGGTAGAGGAGGACATTTGTGCTCAGGAATTATTGAGTGAAATGGGTGGTTTTTCCACTCAGCGGACAGGAGTGGAGGAGCAGGAGCATCTGGTAGAGGAGGAGGAGGAGGAGACAGAGGACCCAGACGCACCGTGGCAGTATGCTGTGGAGATGGAGGCAGGGAGTCCCTCGCATTCCTTGGCACAAATGGCCCATAGCATGCTCGGTTGCTTGCGTAGCGACAGCCGAATAATAACCATCAGACAGAGGGATGACTTTTGGCTGTCCACCTTGTTGGTCCCTCGCTACCGTTCAAAAATGGTGGCCTTTTTCACACCTGCTGAGAGGGAGGCCAAAATAACGTACTATAAAAACCACCTATGTAGTCAGTTGGTCTCTGCCTTTGTGCGCCAACGTCCATCCTCAGACACTGTGGGCCCTGTGCGCTCGCGTTCCGCTGCCATGGCAGCAGGGGAGGGGTGGGGTGGTAGGAGCAGTGGCAGCTCCACCAGCAGCGGCTGCCTCAGTCTGCAGTCGATGATGAGTAGCTTTCTTCACCAGCGCAGTGAGGAAACTACTAACCAGCCGCAGCAGCAGCAGCAGCAGCATCAGGTGGACCTGGAGCAGGACCTCAAACAACAGGCTTGGGCCTACTTGGACAGCACCCTGCCAACCGAGGTAGACAATCCCCTTGACTACTGGGCAACGAAACTTGACCTTTGGCCCCAACTAGCTGAATTTGCCCTTGAAAGGCTGTCATGCCCGGCCAGTAGCGTGGCATCGGAGCGCGTGTTTAGTGCGGCAGGAGGTATTGTAACTCCGCGGAGGACACGACTGTCCACCCAAAGTGTGGAGAGACTCACGTTTGTGAAAATGAATCAGGCGTGGATTAGTCTGGATTTCAAACCACCAGTTCCTGACACAACTGACTAATTCCGCCATGAATCATGCCTCAAACATGTGCCACTTTCAGGTCTCCTCACACACTGCTGGTGTGTTCCATTTTTTGTCATAGGGTGCTGGCAGATTACGGGCCTCCCATAGCTGCTGCCAGGCACCTAATCTGCCATGGGCCCCTGTACCGCCTCCTCATGCTGCTGCCAGGTCCAGAGTCTCTCATGGGTCCCTGTATGGCCTCCCATTGCTGCTGTCTCCATCGCCACACTCTGCCATGTGCCACATTCAGGTCTCTTCACACTGCTGGTGTGTTGAATTTTTTGACATAGGGTGCTGGCAGATTACGGGCCTCCCATAGCTGCTGCCAGGCCCCTAATCTGCCATGGGCCCCTATACCGCCTCCTCATGCTGCTGCCAGGTCCACAGTCTCTTATGCCATGTGCCACTTTCAGGTCACCTCACACTGCTGGTGTGTTGAATTTTTTGACATAGGGTGCTGGCAGATTACGGGCCTCCCATAGCTGCTGCCAGGCCCCTAATCTGCCATGGGCCCCTGTACCACCTCCTCATGCTGCTGCCAGGTCCAGAGTCTCTCATGGGTCCCTGTACGGCCTCCCATTGCTGCTGTCTCCATCGCCACACTCTGCCATGTGCCACATTCAGGTCTCTTCACACTGCTGGTGTGTTGAATTTTTTGACATAGGGTGCTGGCAGATTACGGGCCTACCATAGCTGCTGCCAGGCCCCTAATCTGCCATGGGCCCCTATACCGCCTCCTCATGCTGCTGCCAGGTCCACAGTCTCTTATGCCATGTGCCACTTTCAGGTCTCCTCACACTGCTGGTGTGTTCAATTTTTTGACATAGGGTGCTGGCAGATTACGGGCCTCCCATAGCTGCTGCCAGGCCCCTAATCTGCCATGGGCCCCTATATACCGCCTCCTCATGCTGCTGCCAGGTCCAGAGTCTCTCATGGGTCCCTGTACGGCCTCCCATTGCTGCTGTCTCCATCGCCACACTCTGCCATGTGCCACTTTCAGGTCTCCTCACACACTGCTGGTGTGTTCAATTTTTTGACATAGGGTGCTGGCAGATTACGGGCCTCCCATAGCTGCTGCCAGGCCCCTAATCTGCCATGGGCCCCTATATACCGCCTCCTCATGCTGCTGCCAGGTCCAGAGTCTCTCATGGGTCCCTGTACGGCCTCCCATTGCTGCTGTCTCCATCGCCACACTCTGCCATGTGCCACTTTCAGGTCTCCTCACACACTGCTGGTGTGTTCAATTTTTTGACATAGGGAGCTGGCAGATTACGGGCCTCCTATAGCTGCTGCCAGGCCCCTAATCTGCCATGGGCCCCTATATACCGCCTCCCCATGCTGCTGCCAGGTCCAGAGTCTCTCATGGGTCCCTGTACGGCCTCCCATTGCTGCTGTCTCCATCGCCACACTCTGCCATGTGCCACTTTCAGGTCTCCTCACACACTGCTGGTGTGTTGAATTTTTTGACATAGGGTGCTGGCAGATTACGGGCCTCCTATAGCTGCTGCCAGGCCCCTAATCTGCCATGGGCCCCTATATACCGCCTCCTCATGCTGCTGCCAGGTCCAGAGTCTCTCATGGGTCCCTGTACGGCCTCCCATTGCTGCTGTCTCCATCGCCACACTCTGCCATGTGCCACTTTCAGGTCTCCTCACACACTGCTGGTGTGTTGAATTTTTTGACATAGGGTGCTGGCAGATTACGGGCCTCCTATAGCTGCTGCCAGGCCCCTAATCTGCCATGGGCCCCTATATACCACCTCCTCATGCTGCTGCCAGGTCCAGAGTCTCTCATGGGTCCCTGTACGGCCTCCCATTGCTGCTGTCTCCATCGCCACACTCTGCCATGTGCCACATTCAGGTCTCTTCACACTGCTGGTGTGTTGAATTTTTTGACATAGGGTGCTGGCAGATTACGGGCCTCCCATAGCTGCTGCCAGGCCCCTAATCTGCCATGGGCCCCTATACCGCCTCCTCATGCTGCTGCCAGGTCCACAGTCTCTTATGCCATGTGCCACTTTCAGGTCTCCTCACACTGCTGGTGTGTTCAATTTTTTGACATAGGGTGCTGGCAGATTACGGGCCTCCCATAGCTGCTGCCAGGCCCCTAATCTGCCATGGGCCCCTATATACCGCCTCCTCATGCTGCTGCCAGGTCCAGAGTCTCTCATGGGTCCCTGTACGGCCTCCCATTGCTGCTGTCTCCATCGCCACACTCTGCCATGTGCCACTTTCAGGTCTCCTCACACACTGCTGGTGTGTTCAATTTTTTGACATAGGGAGCTGGCAGATTACGGGCCTCCTATAGCTGCTGCCAGGCCCCTAATCTGCCATGGGCCCCTATATACCGCCTCCCCATGCTGCTGCCAGGTCCAGAGTCTCTCATGGGTCCCTGTACGGCCTCCCATTGCTGCTGTCTCCATCGCCACACTCTGCCATGTGCCACTTTCAGGTCTCCTCACACACTGCTGGTGTGTTGAATTTTTTGACATAGGGTGCTGGCAGATTACGGGCCTCCTATAGCTGCTGCCAGGCCCCTAATCTGCCATGGGCCCCTATATACCGCCTCCTCATGCTGCTGCCAGGTCCAGAGTCTCTCATGGGTCCCTGTACGGCCTCCCATTGCTGCTGTCTCCATCGCCACACTCTGCCATGTGCCACTTTCAGGTCTCCTCACACACTGCTGGTGTGTTGAATTTTTTGACATAGGGTGCTGGCAGATTACGGGCCTCCTATAGCTGCTGCCAGGCCCCTAATCTGCCATGGGCCCCTATATACCACCTCCTCATGCTGCTGCCAGGTCCAGAGTCTCTCATGGGTCCCTGTACGGCCTCCCATTGCTGCTGTCTCCATCGCCACACTCTGCCATGTGCCACATTCAGGTCTCTTCACACTGCTGGTGTGTTGAATTTTTTGACATAGGGTGCTGGCAGATTACGGGCCTCCCATAGCTGCTGCCAGGCCCCTAATCTGCCATGGGCCCCTATACCGCCTCCTCATGCTGCTGCCAGGTCCACAGTCTCTTATGCCATGTGCCACTTTCAGGTCTCCTCACACTGCTGGTGTGTTCAATTTTTTGACATAGGGTGCTGGCAGATTACGGGCCTCCCATAGCTGCTGCCAGGCCCCTAATCTGCCATGGGCCCCTATATACCGCCTCCTCATGCTGCTGCCAGGTCCAGAGTCTCTCATGGGTCCCTGTACGGCCTCCCATTGCTGCTGTCTCCATCGCCACACTCTGCCATGTGCCACTTTCAGGTCTCCTCACACACTGCTGGTGTGTTCAATTTTTTGACATAGGGTGCTGGCAGATTACGGGCCTCCTATAGCTGCTGCCAGGCCCCTAATCTGCCATGGGCCCCTATATACCGCCTCCTCATGCTGCTGCCAGGTCCAGAGTCTCTCATGGGTCCCTGTACGGCCTCCCATTGCTGCTGTCTCCATCGCCACACTCTGCCATGTGCCACATTCAGGTCTCTTCACACTGCTGGTGTGTTGAATTTTTTGACATAGGGTGCTGGCAGATTACGGGCCTCCCATAGCTGCTGCCAGGCCCCTAATCTGCCATGGGCCCCTGTACCGCCTCCTCATGCTGCTGCCAGGTCCACAGTGTCTCATGCCATGTGCCACTTTCAGGTCTCCTCACACTGCTGGTGTGTTGAATTTTTTGACAGCGGCTGCCTCAGTCTGCAGTCGATGATGAGTAGCTTTCTTCACCAGCGCAGTGAGGAAACTACTAACCAGCCGCAGCAGCAGCAGCAGCATCAGGTGGACCTGGAGCAGGACCTCAAACAACAGGCTTAGGCCTACTTGGACAGCACCCTGCCAACCGAGGTAGACAATCCCCTTGACTACTGGGCAACGAAACTTGACCTTTGGCCCCAACTAGCTGAATTTGCCCTTGAAAGGCTGTCATGCCCGGCCAGTAGCGTGGCATCGGAGCGCGTGTTTAGTGCGATAGGAGGTATTGCAACTCCGCGGAGGACACGACTGTCCACCCAAAGTGTGGAGAGACTCACGTTTGTGAAAATGAATCAGGCGTGGATTAGTCTGGATTTCAAACCACCAGTTCCTGACTCAACTGACTAAATCCGCCATGAATCATGCCCCAAACATGTGCCACTTTCAGGTCTCCTCACACTGCTGGTGTGTTCCATTTTTTGTCATAGGGTGCTGGCAGATTACGGGCCTCCCATAGCTGCTGCCAGGCCCCTAATCTGCCATGGGCCCCTATACCGCCTCCTCATGCTGCTGCCAAGTCCAGAGTCTCTCATGGGTCCCTGTACGGCCTCCCATTGCTGCTGTCTCCATCGCCACACTCTGCCATGTGCCACTTTCAGGTCTCCTCACACTGCTGGTGTGTTGAATTTTTTGACATAGGGTGCTGGCAGATTACGGGCCTCCCATAGCTGCTGCCAGGCCCCTAATCTGCCATGGGCCCCTATACCGCCTCCTCATGCTGCTGCCAAGTCCAGAGTCTGTCATGGGTCCCTGTACGGCCTCCCATTGCTCCCACTCTGCCATGTGCCACTTTGAGGTCTCCTTACACTCCTGCTGTTTTCTATTTTGTCATAGGTTGCTGGCAGATTACAGGCCTCCCATAGGTGCTGCCAGGCCCCAAATCTGCCATGGGCCCCCGTACCGCCTCGTCACGCTGCTGCTGGGTCCACAGTGTGACATGGGTCCCTGTACCGCCTCCCATTGCTCCCACTCTGCCATGTGCCACTTTGAGGTCTCCTCACACTCCTGCTGGTTTCCATTTTGTCATAGGTTGCTGTATGGCCTCCCATTGCTGCTGCCTCCACCGCCACACTGTGGCTCCAAACACTGGTTTTGGCCCCGTGACTGGCCAAATGAGTGAAGTGTGCGGTGATTCTAAGATCGACGGCACTCATCTGCATGTCATACTGACTGACAGTATTATTTCTCTTCCCCAGCAGACTCCAAGGGCATTTAAATTAAAGGTACAGTGTTCTGCACTAATATTAAGTCTCTCTGAAGCCTAGAAACACCCTTTTTTAAGTTAAATTCACAGCGAATATATTCGACTCGAATCGAATATTGTCCACGAATTCGCCGAATCAGTCGAACCGAATTTTTGAATACTTCGCTCATCTCTAGCAGTGAAGAACAGTTTTAGGAAGCTAAAGCTATTTGTTGGGTTCTTACTGTATAAGCAGTGACAACATTTACAATAAAGTATATAGACTATCATTATTTACAGAAACTTCTCAGATTTGATTTATGTGGAAAAACTTCCTAGGCACTTCTTTGTAAGATTACATGCCAGTTTATTCCATTCTGCTTATTACTCATTGAATGTACAATAGCTGGTTATGATCTGTGTCAGACTTCATTCTTCCTGTGGAGTATACTGGAAGGAATGGTGCAGCATGTCACTACAGCTTTGCCAGAATGCAGTCTGTGGGGAGCTTTTATTCGTTTTCGTCTCTTTGAAATGATACTTTATCTATCTTTTTATTCATGTTCTAGGTACAAGCCAAGAGAAAAATTGAAAGTGCACTTTGGTACTCCAGAGTTCCTTGCCCCTGAAGTTGTGAACTATGATTTTGTCTCCTTTCCCACAGACATGTGGAGTGTGGGAGTCATTGCCTACATGCTGTGAGTTGGCCAAGAGCATACGTCTGTTTTGTGTGAAATATTCTTTATCAATTTCTTTTTTAGATTTATTCTTGGTTTCCTGTCTATGTGGGCACTTTTGCTGAACTAGCTTTTGTGCTGATATTTGAAAGGGAAAACACGAGTGCTATAGCTGAAACAGCAAGGGCAAATGAAAAATAAATATTTTTATCTCTTTATACAGCAGGGTAGAGAGACAAAGAGGTAGAATTATTTATCATCCATTAAACAGAGTGATTGCAATCACATTTAATGTGACCCTCTGTGCACCCTGCGGGAAGCATTCCTCACAAATTCAGTCTGTTAGTTTTAATACGGCACACAGTGCAATGTAATTATGGTGAGGATAGACATATTATATTTAAATTGTTTTGCTTAAAGTGGAGATATCTACAAAATAAAAAAAAATTACATATATGATGCACTCTGTTACAGGCATTAGCACAGCATTTTCTTCTGAATAAGTAACACACATTCAATAACTGTTTATTCTACTGGTAGATCATTTTTTCCACTTTATTTAACATTGTGAGAATATAATCATTCACCAGGGGCGGACTGACCATTTGGAAACTCGGGCACTGCCCGAGGGCCCGGGTTCAGTAGGGGGCCCCATGAGATGCCCCTGGTACCTTTTTCATAGACTTTTTTGAGTTTGGGCAAGGACACAGGGGCCCCATGAGTTGTCAGTCCGCCCCTGTCATTCACATTGATGTCCCCCTGATGACAGGGTAGTCTTAAATGGGCTTAACCACTTCAGCTCCTGTATACCCCTTATGGACCAGAACAGTTTTTTAAATTCCATTATTATCCTGTTTACTCCAGTGATAACATTGTCATTACGTAAAGCAATATAGAAGAAAAGTGAAAGGAGACCTGCATAAGTAATGGGCTCAACCTTGTTACTGGATTTTTACTGGTACCACGTCCCTTATTGTAGAGACACTGAAAAATACAAAAACCCTAATCAGAAAAGCTACTGGGACATTATAGGTACCATTCCAACAACAGCGCATACAAATATTATAAAAAAAATAATAGCTTTAATATACAGTATTAAAAAGCAATATTGTAGTACAAAAACTGAGCATGAATATGCTCTCTAAAAACATATACCATTACATATTGTAACAATAAGAACATCAGGCTTGATATAAATAGCTCCAAGATTGCATATGAAGTGAGTAAGGAGAGTATAATGTATATAACTCTTTGATGTATATCACTTTGACTTGTTTCACAGGTTAACAACCCACTTCCTCAGGGAGATCTGGTGTATATCTCTGTTTATTCAAAAGACGTAGCGATTGAAAACCACAGTCATTCATTTGAGGGGAGAACCTGTTCATTCGGCAGATTTAGAAATATATGATATGTGAACAGAAAAAATACCAATCCATTACACTAAGACTCATTTTTAATAGGGTTCCCCCAGAGGGCCAATATGGCTGGTGCAAATGATGTATCATTTCCCAGAGTTTCCAGCACAGCTAGAGAACTGACCATGCTGTGCTCTCCTGCCTAGTGTGGTCAGTTTTAATAGGAAAGCACAGGGACTGGCAGGAACATCAGGGATTTCACACAAATCAAGCAATACAAAGAGAACAGGATAATTTTTCATACAAGTACATGGGTACAGTAGGCACATATCAGGAATATGAAATGTTGGGTTTACATATTTTCTAGGATAACAAAATAATAATTATATTGCTTTTGTTGGCAAAAATTCTCCTCTATTTCTTTCATATTCCAACAATTGTTTTATTTTCTATTTAATTGATAGACAAAAATGTTTTTTTAATTTTCGACCAGCGTTCATTAAAAAAAAGAGAATGTTTTACTGTAAATAAAAGTACATATCTTATTTTATATTTTATTTCTTTTAACATGACACTAAGGTTTTTGGAAATGAAAAAAAAGCGAAAAAATCAGCTGAAAATTTAGACCTAAGGGAAGAATGGGCATATCTCCTATGTTTAAGGCCCTCAAGTGGTTAAGTAATTGACAGGCTAGTAAATATTAAATCCAGTTAACAATTTTTTTTGGCAGTTATAGTAGCAGCTTTTTCCTTGCTATGGTTGCACGACCTATTCAGGTACACGGCTCTGAGCTGCATTCACACGTAATAGAGGTGGTGCTCCAGGCTTTTAATGGTTAACACAGGCAGTCAGGAGGGGACATGTCGCTGTCGAATGCCTGTAATAACAGATCCACTGCAGAATGCTTTTCAGAGGACAGCCGCATGTGTAAATGAGACCTAGTAGCACAGTTTTTGTACATTTATCAGATTTCTTTATTGTTTCTATCCAATAGTTATTTTAAATATTTTTGTGTTCGAACCATAGGTTGAGTGGGCTTTCACCATTTTTAGGGGAAGATGACAATGAAACCCTGAACAACATTTTGGCTGCACAATTTGATTTTGAAGGCGAAGAATTTCAAAATATTTCAGAAATTGCAAAAGATTTCATCACTAAGTTACTCATCAAGGAAAAATGGTAAGACATATAATCTTCCAAATTGTTTAATGCAAATTAAACATGTGTACATATACTACAATTTAGTATAGCATATTTATAAACTGCTAGTATTTTGGTTTAGATTTTTTTAAGGCAGCTTTTAAAATAGGGTCATGGTAACAAACACTAGGCCTGAATACATCCCACTGGCTGTCTATGTGCAACCTGCTGTGTCCTGGGCTGGGCAACCACCTGTTGGGGCATCTGGGAACTTAGCAGAGCAGCAATGGGATATCAGGCACTGAATTGCTCTCTGCATTTCACTGCTTGGCATTGAAATAAAGACAGTACTGTCTCTGCCAAGGTGATCTCTGCCTGCCAGTTGAAATATGCTTTGCAGAGTAGTAGCCATGTGGTGGGTGCTTAAGTGTTCTCTACATTTCATTACCTGGTGCTTAATAGATAATACTGTCAGGTTTAGTGATTTCTACCCCATAGTACAAGTATAGTCTTTACCTTTCTGGGAAGAGAGAGAGTGGTGCAAGAGCATTGGATCAGGTAAGGTGGATAGAATTTCCTTGACAGTGCAATGACCCCCAATGTGGGGGTGGGGGGGGGGGATACATTTTACTGCCACTGCACTGACCACAAATGATGGGGGGGATTAAAAACCACTATCACTGACAATCAGTGGGGGTATTAAATAGCACTGCTGCTGGGCCCCAATACAGAGCAGGTAGTTGACAGCACTGCCACTACCACCATTCCTAGGGTTTTTTATTACAGTCTAGCACCACTGGGAGTTAATATTGAGGTAAGTAACACCTAAGCTGGGAGTATTTATGGCAGCTACATACTCCAATAATCATTTTCAGGAGCTGAAGTATGTTACAGCCCATTCTTGTTGAGTGGGCTGCCTAACTCAACACAATGTGCAAAAACTTGTTGCTATTGTGAGGACCTCTGGAAGTGTTGGGTGCTGCACTTGAGGTCCTACATGAGATTTAAGTTGAACGACACTGATATAGAGTATCTAAACCAGCAGGTGGCATGTAGTAAAGCTGTCAAAGCTCTGGCTAGAGTGGAAAGGGGTTACAAGCCCTGTCAGGTTTCTTTCTAGTGTCCCCTGTGGTAAGATTTCCCATTACTTCCTGAGTGATCTTAAAAACCATATAACATTAGGCACAGAATACAAAAATACACAATACAAGCACTTTTTTAATATAAATATGAAGGATCAGAATGTCTGTTGTTATTTATTATAAGCTTCTTTCTGTGGCCAGAAACATCAATTCAGTTTCAATTCTTTTCATTATATGGTAATTTATTTCCATTGTGTTGATTGAAGTAGCCAATCACAGTTTCCTGACTTACTTTGCCCCAATGTATAATTAAGAGTGCAATTTAATTGGTCAATAAGAGAGATAGATAGATAGATAGATAGATAGATAGACAGTCATAGAGGAATCATTTTTGTGATATACTTTTTCATTGCATTTGATTATGCCCTTTTCCTCTATTTCACAAATTATTGTTTTTATTCTAGTTGGAGAATGAGTGCTACTGAAGCAATAAAACATCCATGGTTATCAGATTCCAAATTGCACTATACCATTAGTCAGAATTCAAACATGTTGGTAAGTCCTGAATATTATTTACAAAGAACAGGTTATTGAAAATATAAACACATAAAAGGTGCATTAGATTTAAAAAATTAACAATAGGTTCGCTTCACCAAAGAGATAAAGACTGCTCACTTAGCTAAGCAAATATTCATTTTGTGAAGTGAATGTTCACTTAGCTTAGTAAATACTTTTTTTTTAATTTTTACACTATTTTTTGCATTTTTATAAAATGACCATTGCATAATAGGTATGCATTGTGAACACAGCTGCACCTTATTTACTAAGCTCAGTGACCAGTCTCTGCTGCTTTAGTAAAACAACCGTTCTGTCTTATTTTTCAATTAAAAAACAATTATCTTTGAGATTTTCTTTTAGTTGCATGTAAACATACTTTATTTAATTAATATATAACATGTCCCAAGAATAAATTTAGTTTCATAGCTAAATTAATGTATTGTACCATGCATACCGCATGGAAAAATACAGAAGAAAATGAACACGCTTAGAATTCATTATCATGTTTTAATCTGAAAGTTAATGCCATAATATTGTTATAATGAAACACAAAGTAATCTTAGACCTGTAATACATAGCTGTCATTTGAAGTGCCAACAGTCTTAATTTCTTACCAGTGTGTTTAATGGCTTTATATCCTTTATATATGTTACTCACAAGCAGGCAATAAAAATTACTATTCATTCTTTCTTTCCATTTCAGAGAAAAACGAAAAGCTGCACTGTGTCTGAGACACCTGTAGAACAGTGACATATTCCAGGCTGTAATAAGCAGGTTTGTTGAAATTGGGTTAATTGCACAGTCTCTCTGTGTCATATAGAACATGTTCAACAAACGTCTCCTGTGAGTGTTACTGTCTGTATGCTAGCATAAACCGGGTTAACGTAAGCATTGGGGAGAGATACATGGGTGCTTTCTGTAGCTACTAATCACATTTCAAATGCTATTTTCCCAGTGTGGGAAAATCCATGAAAGAAAGTTGCTTTCTCTAGCATTTAGAATCCTAACCCATAAATGTTTGAGTCCCTTTTTGGTACTTTTTATAATATCCTAAAAGGTGTTTGATTTAGGCAGGGACAGATTTAGGGGGGTGCTGGGGTGGAATGTGCTCTCCCAGATTTCAGTCATGCCCCCCACCCCTAGGCTGATATTGCTAAGCGCACTGAACTTCCACACAGGTCTCTTCTGAGCCCCTCCAGATACAGCCTGCTCTGTACACTGCACCAGAGCCCCAGCACAAAGCCGGCTGCTGTACTGTTTTTTCAGGTCAGACTCCTCTCTAATTGTGGGATGCTGATCGGCTCATGAGCTATGTGCAGTGCAGGGAGATGGAGCTCAGCTAAGTGTCCTACTAGCAATTACAGGGCCTGCTATGGAGATCAAGAAAAACTGGTGCCCATAAAAAAAATGACAGAAGAAGATGCAAAAAGAGGAAATGGAGTGGCAGGGCTGTGGTTATTCTGGACTGATCTCTGGAAAGACAAAAAATGGGACGATGAGGGTGTGGGTCTGAGATTTAGAGGGAGTACAACTGGGGGAATGGTGGAGAATAATAATGGCATGCAATGCCAAGCTGCGGTTTCTAAAGCGAGCACAATTCTCTCTTGTATTAAAAGAGGTATAGACTCCAGAGAGAGAGATATCATTTTACTCCTGTACAAATCATTAGTAAAACCTCATCTGGAATATGCAGTTCAATTTTGGGCACCAATTCAAAAAAAGAACATTGGGGAACTGGAAAGAGTAAAGAGAAGGGCAACCAAACTGATAAGAGGCATGGAGGAGCTCAGCTATGAGGAAAGATTAGAGGAACTGAATTTATTCTCTCTTGAGAAGAGGAGATTAAGAGGGGATATGATCAACATGTATAAACACATCGGTGGTTCATATAGTGAACTCAATGTAGAGCTATTCACCCTGAGGTCATCACAGAGGACAAGGGGGCACTCTTTACGTCTGGAGGAAAAGAAATTTAATCTCCAAACATGGAAAGGTTTCTTCACAGTGAAAATGTTGAATAGACTCCCTCAAGAGTTGGTTCTGGCCAGCTCAGTGGAGCTCTCCAAAGCAAAGCATCAGAAAAGATCCATGTGAGCTATCAATGAACACAAAAATTTTAAACATCTTGAAAAACTAGCCCTGTCACCTTTTTGCCAAGACTGTGTCCACACTCATGCGGTGTGGGACATTGCATGTAATTCATACAGGAATCGCACTGCATTTCTGTGCAAATTACATGCAATATCTGTGCGGTGAAATTTGAGCCATTTTGTATGGCTCAAATCGCATCGCATCCGCACCAACACAGGTGCAGGACCCTTTTTTTTTTATCCACAACTGAATCACATACTCTCCCAATGTGATGCAATTTCTGCCAATCGCATTGTGTTTTGTGATCTGTTTCGAGCTGTCATTAATTTATCATTGACATCTGCACCAGATTGCATGAACGTCATGTGAATTAGTAGCGTTTCCCGCACCGCATTAGTGTGAACCTGGGCTGAGACTTAGAAGAAGTCATATCTTAATTTTGTTAAGGGATAAAGGAATATACTTGTTGCTAATGTAGTACAGTCACGGCCAAAAATATTGGTACCCCTGCATTTCTGTTAGATAATGCACCACTTCACCCAGAAAATTGTTGCAATTACAAATGTATAGGCATTCCCTTGTTTATTTCTTTTGTTTGTATTGGTATGACACAAAAAAAAAGTGGAGAAACAAAAATTCAAATCTGACACATTCCACACAAAACTCCAAAACTGGACTGGAAAAAATTATTGGCACCCTCTGTTTAATATTCGGTAGCACACCTCTTGGAAAAATAACTGAAGTCAATTGCTTCCTGTAACCATCAATGTATTTCTTACACCTCTCTGGAATTTTGGACTGATTTGAAGGGTTTCTTTTCCCTGCTGTTTTGAGATCTCTCCACAGGAGAGATCTCCAATTTTGAGAAGGTGACAATAATTTTGTCCAGTTAATTTTGGAGTTTTGGGTGGAATGTGTCAGTGTTGGCTGTTTGTTTCTCCATTTTTTTGTGTCATACTAATTCATTTAGGTCAGCTTGCCCCACTGGTTTTCCTAGTTATTTTCCTTGCCAGGTGAGATACTGGTCCAGCACAGGCAGGGGATGGTGTTGTAAGCTTGATGCAAGTCAAAGTATCTGCAAGATATTTGTAATTTATCCAAATATACACATTCAAGCCTAGAATGGCATTTCAGTGTCCAGACATGGGGTGAAAAGTTGTTGTTGTATTGAATGATATGGTGTAACAAGGAGCTGTGGTATTTTGGCAGTGTCTACATTCATTCTGAGTAGATGAATGTACATTATTGTTTGAATAACACCATCACTGCCAGAAATGGATATTCTTTCTACGTCCTTCTAGGCAAATGTGATGTAGGTTTTCAGCTGCCCCTGATTTCCGACATCAGACCAGTACACTGAGTTTACAAAGTTTCACTCACTGGCTTTGCTTCCCACCTATTCTCATCCAGTTCCCATTCTCAGACAACCTTTTGCACAATCATACAAAAGTTCCATTTTTTTTAATGCTGTATGAAAGGAACCTTTTAATGAGTTGTGTTGAAATGTATTGAAGTTACACATGTTTATGCATGTTGTCTTGAGAAAAAAAAATGCAGCTGTACTTTTTCAAACACCTGTAACAGTGCAATGGTGTGAACTACACTCATTGAGAAACATTTGGGAGCATTTACTAAAACTGGTGTGCACAGAATGTGGTGCAGCTGTGCATAGTAACCAGTCATTTGCTAGATTTTATTGCCAAAGCTTAATTGAATAAGCTGAAGTTACATGCTGATTGGCTACTATACAAAGATTCTGTGGTTTTAGTAAATCTCCCTCATTTATTTTTATTGTTATTGTATTTGGATTGTGTTTGAGTGCATCCAAGCGTACATGATGTGAACAGGCCCTAAAAGAATGCTAGTGAACGAATTCAAATCAGTTGGAGGAAGTTGATAGGCCACACTGAGCACTGATCTGCAGGACATAGAAAAGGGAAGGGATGTGCTCACGTCTAACCCTAACATAGATTTGTGAATGATACTAGTATCCTTTATTTTATCAACTTTGCATTTAAGGATTATATATATTTATTATGCAGCTGATCACATGACTAAAGTCCATTTCTGTTAGCGTATTTTGTCAGTCCATTAGAACCCTTAAAGTGGTTGTAACAGTTCAAGGTTTTTTTTACCTTCATTCATTCTGTGCAGCAGCCTCCCTAATACTTACCTGAGCCTCAACAATGTGAACACCAGTGGGCCAATAAGGAGAGAGAAGGGGCGGGGCTAAGCCAAGGCTCTGTGTGTTAGTGGACACGCAGAGCAGCAGCGCGGGTGGCCCCATAGTAAGCTGCTTGCTATAGGGACACTTTGCAGGAGGGAAGGGCCAAGAGTGCCAGTGGGGGGACCCAACAAGAGGAGGATTGGGGCTGCTCTGTGCAAGACCACTGCACAGAGCAGGTAAGTCGTGGTTTTCTCTCCTAACTTTTCCATTGTCATAGACACTTTGCAGTTTATATTTTTAAATTGGCCTGTCGACATTGACTGAACAAAGTACTGCATTATTCTTATGCTGTAATAATATTAGTATGTGTATATATATATATATATATACACATACACACACACACACATATATATATATATATACACACACACACACACACACACACACACACACACACACACACACACACACACATATATATATACACATATATACACACACACACACACACACACACACACATTATATACATATATATTTTCTTATAAATAATATCATCAATACTTTTGTAACTAATTCACTAGTTCCACTGTAAAATATAGCAACCATCCGGCACTCAGTTTCCATAAATCTGACAACCTGCGAGAAGCTGATTTGAGGTTAATTGCAGCACATCATTGGTCTTTGAGCTGCGTTATTAAATACATTTTTGTGTTTTGGAAGCATGGCCATTCTTACTAATCTACCCTCAAGGCAACTAATAATAATGTTTTCAGAGAGCCATAACCCTGAGTAATAAAAATAATGAACTGAAGGAAAGTAGCAGAGTTAACCACTGAACTAAAAAAAAATAAAGTATTGTATTTTGTTTTACAGAAACACTGCTGTGTGGCTTCTACTGTGAGACATTGGAGCAATTCTGGTGCTGTGACCTTCCATGACATGACTGGGGCATTTACTAGCTGGATGAGTGCCATTTCACCTCTGGCGCTGGTCTTGGCATTGCTTGCCTAGCTTCAATTCTTTTTTTCATGTGTTATGTTAAACTGATGTCATGAGTTCCCGAGTCTCACTAACTACTTTCTGGGGTCTGCCATGCTGAAGTGTTCTTACCTGTAGAAAGAAAGCAGGAATATGCTCATAGTGCCAGTTTAAATACATTGGTTTAGGGTTGTTATATAGTTCTGTAAAATCTTACAACATTCACACTTGTACTACATGCCCAGTGTTGGCTCTCTTCTATGAAACACACTACTTACACATTTGTGCTCCATAAATGTGTTTGACATTAGATATCATGCTGTTACACCCTCTCAGCCTGGACATGTATCAATATTTCCATGTCTGGGTGGTCTTTTGTCAATAATACAAGTAGTTTGAGATTTGCCTAATAAAAGGGATGAATCATAGCCATATGCAGTAAGTCACGTGTAGTGCAGATTCCTTAGTAGTCATTGTGCTGGAGAAGCCTATTTTCTCTAGGCTTGATGATACCTTTTACTGGACCAACTTAATCTTTAAGGTGTAAAAGCTTTGGTTTTGTTAGGCGTCAGATCTTCCTACTGAAATGTTTTCTGAATAAAAAAAGTGTAACTTAAATAAATGTGATGCTTCAGATTTCCACTTTAAATAAAATTGTGTATTTATTTTGCCCTGTCCTTTACTCCAGACGTACTGAGCTCTGGCCCTCAAGGACCATTAACAGTTTGTGCAATGCCACAGAATATAAGAAAATATACTGCTCCCAACCTATTGGTCCCCAAACCACTCTCATTATTAGCTTTGCTGGGTTCCATTCAATAATATACCTGTAAAAGGTGAAAGGAGAAAATAATCAAAATATATCTGCCTACCTTGCTCTGATTCAAAACTACTCTGCATTAAAAAGCATGTTCAGTAATATTAACTGTTCTTGAATCTCAGAGAGACTCAATGGTGTAGATTTACTAAAACTTGTGTCCTCAGAATCTGGTGCAGCTCTGCAGCCTCTAACTTCAGCTTGTTCAATTAAGCTTTGGCAAGCAAATCTGGAAGCGGATTGGTTTCTGTGCAGAGTTGCACCAAATTTTGCACGCTCCAGTTTTAGTTTTTAGTAAATAAACCCCCATTGTGACAACTGGATCTCCAGTCCCATTACGGCTTATGTTAATTACAATATTTATTCAGTAGGAAACATTGGGAGCATTTGTACCCGAACTTAAACCCTTGATGGAAGAGAAGTGACAACAAAATAGGTAAAATACCTCAAACCTGGTGGACTTATTCACCCATCTATACCCATTATCAGGACAGAGATATGTGTTTTCTTTATATATTTTTTAACAAACCAGTATCAGGTATAGGTGGTGTCTTGTTTTTGCAACAGGATGAATAGGTAAAGCCCAAATAACCCATGCAATAATATGGTGATTTACTATGAACCAGGAAGAACAATTCATTCATCTTCCATTACCATCTGGAGTAAAGCTACATTAATTAGTTATGTGTTTTCTTACATTGGTACTATCTGTTAAGGGAGCTTAAGAGCAGAGTTGAGCACTACTACTTATTTGGTTCCTAGTTTATTTCCAGTTGGTCCATAAAAAACATATAATATTCTTTTGTCCCTAACATATGAATACAGCGAGGAGAAACATACATGCTATTTGTTTCTTTAATGTGTTATTCAGGTTCAAGTGATTATCTTTGACTGAGTTGTAAAACAGACCTGCTTCTAAAAAACACTTTTAAAACAGTAAATTAACATTCAATAAACATTTACTGGTGGTGAATCATTCACTGTATATTAAAACTCATTCACATGGAAGATTTACCTGCAGTGAATGTTTGGAGAATGCCACATTCACTGCTTTATACATATGCTACTGGCATAGGGTATGGATCTTTGAAGTATGTGTAAACATTTAGACATCTTGTATAAATTGTCCCTTGCATTCTTTTCTGATTGTGAAACTCCAGCCAAACCTTTTTTTTTTGTTTTTGTTTTTTGTTTGGAGCATACAATGTTTAGCAACTGACATATTTAAAGGAAACATGTAGTGGGATTGTATTTGTTTTTTTTTCAGGACTAAAAAATATGTTTTACAGTTCATAAGTTCAAATTTTTTTTAATATTTTCCACACTCTTAGCTGCACTGTTGAAAAATTTCTGTTGTTTACAAAGGTTAATAGCTCAAGCTGAATGTACACATAGTGGAATGATTCAGATCAGGAACTCCCCTCTTCATGGAGACTGAATCAGAGATAGAAGATAATGTTTGTTTGAATTCCCATTTGCAAGAGCAATGAAACACATCTTCCCCTTATCCATTAAGTGAACGATTGCTTTGCAAAGTGAAATTTCTTTGCTCCTTTAGCAAATTAACATCAGAATATAACTATAGACAACTGGGTTACCAGTTCTAGTACTCTTATTGGAAGATTTCCCCTCTATTCCTGTTCTGGTGACACCCCAAAATTTGGGATTTTCTTTCACTCTCACTCTTGGTGATAATGGTAAACAGGACACACAGAGATGGTGAATTTCCCTAATGGGGGCACAGACAGCAATAAAAACTGACAGGAGTTCTAATCCCTCTCCACTCTATCCAAAACTAGAAAAAAGAGTTTTGCCTTTAGTTATACTTTAACTTTCTGACATTATGATAACTGCCTGACAGGAACTAAAAGGTGAACATCTACCACAGGCAGGAAATCAGTAATTAAAATCTAATAGAAGTTCAGATCCATTTCCCATGCTATCCAAAACTAAAAAGCAAAGTTTTGGCAGGAGTTACATATTGATTTCTATGTATGTAGATTGACATTTGGTGAGCTTAGTTCTATATTCAGAAATGTGTGTAAACATATGTACATATGAAAGTTTTCTCCAAGTATCTTCTATGCTATATGTTATGTTTTCAAACACAATCCAAATATGTAAGAAAGTTTAATATATAAGTAGGCATGTTCTTTCTCTTGGGTTCATAAAAAAATTTTTTTTTGGGGGGGGTCATATGATTAGGACTTTGGATGTCTTCCATTCTATGTCATACACCTAACTACCGTATTTTTCGCCGTATAAGACGCACTTTTTCTTCCCCAAAACTGGGGGGGAAATGTCAGTGCGTCTTATGGGGCGAATATGGAGCGGCCGGTCCGGTATTTCCACCGCAGCCGTGTCAGAATACCGGGCCGGCCGCTCAGCTCTGCAGCGGGACCTTACCTGTTCCTCTATCCAGCGGCGTGCTGTCTTCCCGGCTTCTGTAGTGTGTGCACTGGGCATGACAGCCGGGTGTCAAGTGCGCATGCGCAAGAAGCGGTGCTTTTTGTGAATGGTAAGGTGGTACCTGGGACACATGACAGATCCCAGAAGCCGCCGGACCAATCACAAAGCGCAAGTGCTTCTCGCTCATGCGCACTGGGCACCCGGCTGTCATGCCGAGCGCCATTACAGAAGCCGGGAAGACAGCGCGCGGCTGGATCAAGGAACAGGTAAGATCAAACAAAAACTGCGGAAGTAAGAACGGGTACCTGTCAAATTCAGGTACCCGCTCCCCACCTCCCCAAAGGTCAGCAGTCATCTGTACTGTCCGCAGTCTCTGGTCATCCCTGTGCTGTCCGCAGTCTCTGGTCATCTCCTGTACTGTCCGCAGTCTCTGGTCATCTCCTGTACTGTGTCTGCAGTCCATTAGTTCAGAATTTTTTTTTCCTGTTTTCTGCCTCTAAAACCTAGGTGAGTCTTATGGTCAGGTGCGTCTTATACGGCGAAAAATACGGTAATCAGTTATAAAGAGTGTTTAAGAGAAATGCACAGTATATGCTCACTAAAACTGAGCCGCATGTTAAAAACCCAATCAGCATGCAAGAAATGATACATTTTATTTATTACATATGTTAATTTTAATGATGTGATACTTTGGTGCAATATATTTTGTAAATTGTACCCTTGCACATAGTACTTTCCTCTTTAGTGCAATAATTACCCTCTGTATTCATAAAGTTTACAATGTATTTGTTTGTTGATTGTAATGAACTTTCTGTATTTGTGAGCAGTCAATGAAGGTGTGATAAGGATTTGAGTATTAAAGTATGAATAAGCTGAAAGAGCACAATTTTACATGATATTGCATGTTTTATAAGTCAGATGACCTGATAGTTTAACTTGCATTGAGTTTATCAATAGTTAAATTCATAAGCAGGATAGAAAAAGAAAGCTAAGATCTTATTGGCCGTTATAACTTTGAGACTGTCTTCCTCCAAATTGTATAAATAACCATCATAATGTACTGCAGCTATGGTATTTCCCCCCCTCCTCTGTTGCCTCTCCATGATTATAATGCACATGTCACTAGCAATGGGTTCATGGTTGCGTGGTAGCTACAGTTCAAGAAAAAGAGTTTTTAGGGCTTATCATTAATCCTGCTTTCAAAGGACCATCCTCTTTATGAACAAATGGAAAACTGCAGCTTTGGATTAGTGTCCAGCAGTGGCAGTCCTCTTCCCTCTGTTATTCTAGCATGTACAAACACTCAAGAGCATGGAACATCCTTAATCTAGGAAGAATGCTGATCCAATGTCATCCTCATAAACCCACTGATTTCCCAACAGTGTTAATATAATGAGTGATGTGTTTTGGGAATGGGTTAAAGCTAAGTTCAAAAGCGAATGAGAGTATTACCTTCCCTCCAGTAAGAAGTGTGTTGCCAGCACACCAAGATCTTCAGAATGGTCCAAAGCTTTATTCAGTGATCACAGCCACTCAAGACCCCTTCACCAGGCATGTGACCGTGTTGATCACATGTCTGATAAAGGGGAACTGCTTGTCTCTGAAACATTGCCTCTGTAATTATGATGTGATCACTGAATAAAGCATTGGAACCTTCCTAAAGATTCTTGATGTACTGGTGATTTCTTGCTTAGAATGTCTTTAAACCCAATTACACCCACAGCCATTTTTTCCAGGAATTTGTGCATTAGGTATAGTGTATTCCCTTCCAGTCCAGGTACCCAGACTGCTGCATAACATTACTCCACTTTTCTTAGTGCTGTAGAAATGATATTATGTTTTTGTATAAAATTGGACATTTTGGCTGTGTTATCATATTGTAATTACATGTAACCACTGTATGAACCAGTAATTCAAACTTAGATTTCACAGACCTTACATTTAAATCAAGATGAAGGCATAGGACAAGGGGAGAGGATAGCACTTTTTATTTTTGAAGTCCGTCAGGATTACCTGACCATTGCCACAATTTGTCTGGGTTAAATGTCACAGCAATTTGATGTTATTTGAAGTTGTTTTGCTGCAATACATGTTTAAACATGCTCCCTTGTGTAGTGTAAAGGAGGGGGATTTCCCTTGCTAGTACATTTTGGTAGTCTACAGTAGGTGTGCCTTCCATGAAGGCAATTGGTAACATGGATATCCAGGATTTTTTAAAGCACAACTGAAGTATCACACTTTTTTTTATCAGTTGATAGGCATTGTAAATTTTTTTGCCTAAAATAACTTTTTTCTTTCAGTAAAGATGCTGCTTTCTGTTCTTTCACTACAATCCTGTAGGCTGGCGTAGCTGACTTACTGTCACAACTGTCCTCACAGGGACTTGTATTGCAGAGGAAGAGTGGGGGGCCCGAAAGACTAGGTCTGTTAGTGAGTGCTGATTCCTGAGTGTACTAGGTGCCTATGGAATTGCACAGCCATAATAAGACACCTTGCAAACTGTTGTAACTGGAAGGTGGAGGTACAACTATGTACATGGTTTTAGTGCAATGTCTGTCTAACTGCATATCTATTTCTGTGATATCACTTTGACTTTAACAGTTAGTAGCTTTTCATATCACTTTCATCAGCACAACAAAAAACCCTTGTTTTTTAGTAACCTCAAACCATATGTTGTTTACTTTTACTTGGCAGGCCAAAGTCTGTTCTTATCAATTCTTACACATGCCTAGAATGTCACCTGGGGATGAGGAGCCAGTAAAAGTTTTTGCTAACCGATGCCAGCTTACAAGTAATCTGAAATCATGACTCAGGTTCCTTGGAAATGTGAGGAGTTCAGGAGGACTCTTCTTTAAGATATTGGTACAAAACTTTCAAAATCTTTGAAAGTCCACTAAATTATTTAATAATCCATTATAAATATTTTGCTTTTCCAAAATATATTACGCACCTAATAGACATATGTACTATAACCAGCTAACTATACTCTAAAGCGGTTTGCTTTACATTGGATTGTAGATTTTACTAATCGTTTCTGGACAATGCAATGTACATTTTTTTTGTTACATTTTTTGATGTAATAGATGAATTATTGTAGATGGAATAAAGTTCATTTTATTTAAATTAATATTTGTGTTTTAGTTGTTATATATGTATTTACTTTTGCATCCAAATGTACAGTGTTTGTAATGCTGTTGCTACTAGGGCTTTTATGGGCACCATCATCTCCTGTGGCAAAAGAGTGACCAATACAGAAAATACAAAATATTTTTAATTACAACTACATACAATTATAGACAAGGAAAAAAAATTTAAAGAGAACATATACAGGTGAAACTGAAAAAATTTGAATATCGTGCAAAAGTTCATTTATTTCAGTAATGCAACTTAAAAGGTGAAACTAATATATGAGATAGACTCATTACATGCAAAGCAAGATAGTTCAAGCCGTGATTTGTCATAATTGTGATGATTATGGCTTATAGCTCATGAAAACCCCAAATCCACAATCTCAGAAAATGAGAATATTGTGAAAAGGTGCAATATTCTCGGCTCAAAGTGTCCCACTCTCATCAGCTAATTAAGCCATAACACCTGCAAAGGGTTCCTGAGCCTTTAAATGGTCTCTCAGTCTGGTTCAGTAGGAATCACAATCATGGGAAAGACTGCTGACCTGACAGTTGTGCAGAAAACCATCATTGACACCCTCCATAAGGAGGGAAAGCCTCAAAGGTAATTGCAAAAGTTGGATGTTCCCAAATTGCTGTATCAAAGCACATTAATAGAAAGTTATGTGGAAGGGAAAAGTGTGGAAGAAAAAGGTGCACAAGCAGCAGGAATGACCGCAGCCTGGAGAGGATTGTCAGGAAAAGACCATTCAAAAGTGTTGGGGACTTTCACAAGGAGTGGACTGAGGCTGGAGTCAGTGCATCAAGAGCCACCACACACAGACGGATCCTGGACATGGGCTTCAAATGTCGTATTCCTCTTGTCAAGCCGCTCCTGAACAACAAACAACATCAGAAGCATCTTACCTGGGCTAAAGAAAAACAGACCTGGTCTGTTGCTTAGTGGTCCAAAGTTCTCTTTTCTGATGAGAGCAACTTTTGCATCTCATTTGGAAACCAAGGACCCAGAGTACGGAGGAAGAATGGAGAGGCACACACTGCAAGATGCTTAAAGTCCAGTGCGCAGTTTCCACAGTCTGTGTTGATTTGGGAAGCCATGTCATCTGCTGGTGTTGGTCCACTGTGCTTCATTAAGTCCAGGGTCAACGCAGCCGTCTACCAGGAGATTTTGGAGCACTTCATGCGTCCTTCCGCAGACGAGCTTTATGGGGATGCTGACTTCATTTTCCAGCAGGACTTGGCACCTGCCCACACTGCCAAAACCTGGTTCAATGACCGTGGGATTACTGTGCTTGATTGGCCAGCAAACTCGCCTGACCTGAACCCCATAGAGAATCTATGGGGCATTGCCAAGAGAAAGATGAGAGACATGAGACCAAACAATGCAGAAGAGTTGAAGGCCGCAATTGAAGCATCCTGGTCTTCCATAACACCTCAGCAGTGCCACAGGCTGATAGCTTCCATGCCACGCCGCATTGAGGCAGTAATTGCTGCAAAAGAGGCCCAAACCAAGTACTGAGTACATATGCATGCTTATACTTTTCAGAGGTCCGATATTGTTCTATGTACATTCCTTGTTTTATTGATTGCATGTAATATTCTCATTTTCTGAGATTGTCGATTTGGGGTTTTCATGAACTGTAAGCCATAATCATCACAATGATGACAAATCACGGCTTGAACTATCTTGCTTTGCATGTAATGAGTCTATCTCATTAGTTTCATCTTTTAAGTTGCATTACTGAAATAAATGTACTTTTACACGATATTCTAATTTTTTGAGTTTACCTGTAAAACAGATATTGTTTTGCTGCTGTTAAATCAGCGTGTATATAATTGTTGTAGTGCATTGGAAACATTTGTGAAATTGCATCAAACATTTTTAGAGTTTTGCATAGAGTGGGGATCAGAACCTCTATCAAATACTAATGGTGATGCTTCTGTTGAAGGGATCCAATTAACACTCCATTTTGGCACCAGAGATACAAATAAAAATCAAAAACATCTGAGAGAGGTTAAGACCCTTTCCTGGAATTACACTTTAAAGCCCAAGTGTAGCTAAAATTAAAAACAGAAAACTTAGCACAAGGGCTATTACTTACAAACAGTAAATCCCATTCTTTTAGTTGAAATCTTCCCTCACCCAGCAACTCCATTCATAGAAGCCATACTACATCTTCTATAGATGAAAGAATCTTTGAATGAAAGGAGCTGAGCTATCACTCATCTGCTTATCCTCCATTGAGTGATACTGTTTCATTCAGAGACACTGTAGTACAGCTTCTATGAATACTGGACAGGGCGGAAAGGGCAGGCATAGCTGGGCTCTCTTGAAGAAAGCCTATGACAGCCTCTTAGATGTATTAACCCCTGCCGCACTGGAAGGGTATGGTGGAGGGAGTGGGGGAAGGGGGCAGGGACAGAGGAAGATTTTACATAAAAGAAGAGGAATCAGCACAAGGGACACATCCTACTGACTATAAGTTATGTTCCACTATCACAGGACAAATTATGCTCCTGGCCTTCTACTGTACCCAAGTTCAGTTCCTCAGTAATTTGAAAAGGAATGTACCATTTCAGTTCTGTCCACCAAATGTTGCCCAGCCACAACATAGGGTGCAGGTCTGGTTCGTACCGGAGATACTGCAAAAACCCATCTTCCTAATTTCCATTGGTTAAAAACAAGACATCAGCACACACAGACAGCAAGGTATCCTGTCTTATTGACACTTAATCATAACCCGCTGTGTCTGAGTGCAGGTAGTCTATATAGTCAAAAGTCAAAGGTTAACTCTTTCTACACCACCCTCAGCCATTCACAGATATTTAACATTATACAAATGTACAAATAAAAAACAATAAATATTAATAATTACCCTTCTGTCATGAAAACAATGCACTAAACTCAACATTTATAAAAATTAAATTTACTAGACTGGCAGTATATTAAAAAGAAATCAAATAAACAAAAAAATAAAAAAGGAAACCATGTCAGGCAAGGTAGACTTAATGCAGGGATCATCCATGATTTCTAATAAAAAGTTACATCCCATTCATAATTTAAACCCAGGGGTTTCCTAGTCGACAAATTAAAAATCCCAAAAACCCTCATGCCTGCAAAAAAAGCCTGAAACTGTCACCTCCATGCAGTAAACATGTAACCCTCTCAATGGCTTGAACCCCAAGGACTGATACATCCCCACCATTGGATCCATTAAAAATGGCATGCAAAATTTGTAGAATGGTTGTTTGCAATGTTCCGCAATTTGCATTGTGCATTTTTGGCAAGTGGTGAAAAATTGGCATGATGGGGTGCTGGGGAATTCTCCCCTTCTAGTCTTCTTCCACCTTGTTGTGTCCCTTCACTTGCTCCTGTTCACCCACGTTTTTGAAATGTCAGATGTGCTTTCATTATTAATAAGTCGAACAGCGCAATTAGAATCTGTTTCAGTTTCCATAAAGGTGTAAAGCAGGAGTCTTCAAACTACAGCCCATGGGCTGTATACTGCTCGCCAAAGACATTTATCCGGCCCCTGAGCCAGTTGGAAAAAAAAAAAAAAAAAAAAGCAAAGGTACACTTCCAGTAACGCCTTTTCCAGGAGTCTCGGGACAGCTCCTTGATAGACATCAGCTCCTCCCCACCTGAGGAAACACCTCCACCCAAAATAAAAGTACGGCCTCCCCACTCTGACCTTAGTTCACGACTTAGCACCTGAGGTCACCTGGAGAGACAAAAAAAAAAAGAAAAAAAAGAAGAACCGTACCATATAACAAAATGCTACAAAAGGGTGGGTGACTGGCGCTATCCTAAGACTCCTGGAAAAGACATTGCTGTAAGTAACTTTTTTTTTCAGGACAGCACCGAGAGGATACGCGAGCACTCACCCCTAGGGTGGGACTACCGCTTGTAGAACCTTGCGTCTGAAGGCCTGCTCCTCTACCGAGACCAGGTCAAGTCTGTAATGCTTAAAACAAATGTGTTGTAATTGGATCAGATAGCAGCCCTACAAATCTTTCTTGGGGTTGCACAAGCCAGCTCAGCGTGCGTGGCCTCCATGGCCCGGGTGGAGTGCGCCACGATGCCCTCAGGGACTTCCAGACCCTCGGGTCAGATACGCCTGTCTAATTTCCATTCTTCGCCACCTAGCAAAAGTGCACCTAGAGGTTTTACAGCCCTGAAAATGATATGAAAAGGGAATCTGACTTCCTGATCCCTTTAGTCCGATGTTAGAAGATGTGTTCTTCTTGATTTAGATAGAACGTGTGAAATTTCATTTCCTACCTTTCCACTACCAGGAATACTGTCTTGAGGGAACTGGAATCCAGAGGTTCAAACAGGGGGCCTGTCAGCACATTAAGTACCATCATCCGGTTCCACTTTGGAAAGGGCCTTCTCTTACAGGTCTCTGTCTGGTCAAGGACTTAAAGAATCTAGCCACCAGATCCTCCCTGGCTAAGGGGGACTCCAGGAAAATGCTAAGAGATGACACTTGGCCTTTCAGCGTACTCACAGATAGCCCCTTGTCTGCTCCCACCTACAGAAATTTCAGGACTGAAACTAAGCTATATGTGTCAGGAATGGACTTGCCAGTAATGGTGGGACTCACCTGCCTTGTGGGCTGCAGTACCAGGGCTGGCCAGCGGGTGCTCTCAGCAATCAGAGACTCAACCCTGCAGCCAGCCAAACACCTGAAGCTGATTATGCAGGTGTATTTAAGGGATGGCCAGACCTGCAGTCTGGGCCTTGGTGTGTGTTTTTCCTGGGCCCCTGTATCTTGTAACCTGCATTCCTGTTCCTGCCTCTGCCTGACTTGTTGCTGACCCTGCTTGATCCTGACCCCTGCTGACTTCTCCTGTTTTGATCCCTGGCTTGTGACCCTGACCATTCTCTCCGCCTGCTCCTCCTGTACCTACCTACCCGATAGTTATCGACCTGGCCTGCCTGATTACGTTATGCTCTTTATGTGTATGTACCTGTGTATCTGTATCAGTTTAGGTTTGGGTTTGTTTCACCCTGTTGTATGTATTTGTGTTAGCTTGAGGTTTGGTGCACTGTGTTTATGTTTGTATTGTTAGTCTTTAATAAATTATATTGTTTATAACTTATCTGAAGCCTGCGTTTCCCTGAGTCAGTTCACATACCTCTGGTCATACCCGGAGCCCTGACAATATGTTTCCAGGGAAGTCTGCACACACACCATCTGTTAAAAAGCTTCCAGAACTTAAGGTAGATAGTAGGAAAAAGTAGACCTGTTCTATCTAGGAGAGTGGATACTACCCTAGCTGAAAACCCTTTGCTCTTCAGCAGCTGTTGCTTAGAAACCAGGGCGCTAGGTGCCATCTGTACCTGGAGACACAAGACCTGGCCCTGAGACAGCAAGTCCTTCTGGCTCAGCAATATCCAAGGGGGATAAAAAAATTACATAAATAGTGCAGCGCTCAAAACTAACTTATATACACAAATAACTGTGCTCACATACAATGGTGACACACATATAGTGAAATGACCTCAATTATAAGTGCCACTTAATGATGATCTAAGGTGCCCACATAATCACACAAATATATGTAAAACGCATATAAACAACGTATGAAAACGCATATAAAAAAGTCCTCACTGGAAAATAATTTTAAATAATTTAAAAAGTGCTCCAAGTGTGGTGATGTAACCACACTTTGTGTTTGATTTTTTGAGGATAAATCTAATTAAGTGTGGTTACATCACCACACTTGGAGCACTTTTTAAATTATTTAAAATTATTTTCCAGTGAGGACTTTTTTATATGCGTTTTCATACGTTGTTTATTTGCGTTTTACATATATTTGTGTGATTATGTGGGCACCTTAGATCATCATTAAGTGGCACTTATAATTGAGGTCATTTCACTATATGTGTGTCACCATTGTATGTGAGCACAGTTATTTGTGTATATAAGTTAGTTTTGAGCGCTGCACTATTTATGTAATTTTGATATTTTCACTGTTTGGGTAACAGATTAAGTGTTGGCAGCTTACAGTAGGGCTATTTCCCTTTTGCGCAGGAGGATCTCTGTTTATATCCAAGGGGGATAAACGTCCAGGGCCGCCAGGGTGGAAAACCAAGAAGTTCACTCAGATCTGAATTTCCTCAGAACTGCTGGCAATAAGGAGACTGCGGGGGAAAGGTGTAACACAGGGGAAAGTCTCACCGCTGTGCTAGTGCATCCACTGCCAATGCCCCATCCCATCAGGTTAGAGAGATGAAAACCGGAACTTTGGCCCGAACCAAAATAGGTCTACAGATGGGGACCCCCACTGCCTTAAGATGGCTTTGTAGATCTCCCAACTGAGAACCCATTACGATTCCCTCAGCTGCCTCCTGCTGAGAAAGTGTGCCACCTGGTTTAGATCCCCCTTCAGGTGGACAGCGGATAAGGAGGCTACATTGGTCTCGGCCAAGCTGAGCAGCTCCGAGGCCAGGGCACACAAGGTCTTGCTTCGTGTCACTCCCTGTCTATTGACATAAGCCATGATGGAGGAGTTGTCTGAGAAAATCTGCATGTGCTGGTCTTGTAGCTGCTCCCGGACAGCCACAAGGGCTCACGAAACCGCTTTGAGTTCTTTGCAGTTCGAGGATCTGTTCCTCTCTTCTGGTAGCCAAGAACCCTGTGCCACAGACCCCTCTTGGTGCGATCCCCAACCACTGGCACTTGCGTCCGTTGCAACTTCCCTGGAGAAGGGAAAAACCCATAACAGCCCCTGGGCCAAATTGGCTGACTTCCTCAACCATTAGAGGTGTCATGCCTTCAGCAATTTGTTCTTTGTTAATTAGGTATTATTAGTATGCCTTATCAGTTTGTAATTCTCTGTTCGTTGTGTAACTGCTCCATCTAGTGGCTGTTTGTATACACTGCATCTTTTCACAGTAGAAGTTTGACCCATTTCAGCTTCCATGGCTTGTAGCCTATGAACTCCGATTACATCATCAGCCCTGCTCATAGCAGCCATTTCCTCATCACAGACTCCATTCCTGTGGTAACCACGCTGCTGGTAGGATTCAACCCTCACATTCATGTTCACAATAGCATCGTCGGTACGTCTACACACATGTCTATATCTTATGCATCTGTGTTTTATGTAACCTACATGTCTTACATGTGTTTATATGTGCATTGCCTTACTGTAATGTATAATATGCTTTGTCACATGGCAGACAGTGTTACTAAGCGCCTTATTTTCTGTTCCTCAGTTTCACCTCTTATATCTTTGCAATAAAGACAAAGTTGGACGTTGCTTCTTTGTCAACTCATTGCCGAGAAAGGTTTAGCTGTCTGTCAAGCTATGTACCTTCACACATAAGGAGGACAGAGCAAGAGGGTCCTCTTCACTTGGGGGGGGGGGGTGTATCTGTATAAAGAAGTCCAGAAGACTCCTGTGGTGATCCCAGACATCCAGAATGAACAGCTGGAGGGGGCACAGATGCAAACCTGCCCACTGTACTGCTGGGATGGACGAGGTTAGCAGGCCCAACACTGACATGGACTCTTAAGGACATGGCCTGGTTCCCTAGCAGCCTGATTCCCCTGTCCAACTTTAGGCTTTTCTCCTGGGGTAGAAAGCTCATAGCCCAGGTACACCATTCTTTGGGCTGGGACCAGATTTGACTTGGATAAGTTTATTAGCCAGCCTAACTTCTCCATGTGTCTCATCTCCAGGGTTATGTCTTGTGACAGCTGTTCCTCTGAGTCTGCAAACAACAGCAGATCATCCAGGTAAGCCACCAGTGAGACTCTCCTTAGACGAAGAGACACTATGGTCTTGGCCATGATCTTTGTGCAAATCATGGGCGAGGGGGAAAGCCCAAAGAGCAAGGCTCAGAACTGCAGGTGAATTATTTCCCTGGGGCTCTGTACTGCCAACCTGAGAAATTTCTGAAAGGCCTCCGCAATTGGAACATGTAGGTAAGCATCCCTTAGGTCTATTAAGGCCAGAAAGCAGTTGGGCGGAAGACCATACCTGACCGAGAGTAGGGCCTTCTCTGCACATCTTGGGAGCTCCTTCACTAACAAGCTCTGGGGTGGCATTCTCCAAAATTCAAGGCGATACCCCCTTCTCACTATAACCAGGATAAAAGGGACTGGAGGACACTGCTTCCCACTGTGGGAGGCAGACCCCAATCTACCTCCCACGGGGGGAACACAGTCTTTGCGACTTTTGGGGCTGCTCAGGAGTACAGAAAAAGCTCCTCCCTTGCCTCTTCCTTTTGGCCCCCAGGGCCTTTTCTGCACTTCTGGCCTAATGGCTTGCACCCGCTTCTGGGGATGTAATTCCCCCCCCCCATGCTTGAAGCTTCCTCTTAAGGGGAAAGGCTTTTATCCTGTCTGTGGTGCAATCCAGCACCGTCTCAAGCCCCGGGCCGAAAAGAAAGTCTCCTGTGAACAGGATGCCACAAAGTTTGGAGGCTATGTCTCTCTGCCATGTCTTTAGCCACAAGGCTCTGTGGGCAGAGTTAATTAAAGCCACTGACCTCGCCGTCAGCCTTACTGACTCCGCTGAGGCATCCACAATATAGCCCACCCCCTGTAGTAAGGTCTGGAAGGAGGATAAAGTTTTGTCCTTTGGGAATCCTGCCACGATATGGGCCTGAAGCTGTGTGAGCCAATATTCCATGTTTCAAGCTACCACTGTAGTGGCCATGGCATGCTTTAAATTGGATCGTGTAGAGTCCCAGGATTTTTTAAGAAGGGAATCTGCCCTTCTATCTATGGTGTTGGACAAGACCCCCATGTCCCAAAGGCCAGATCCATCATTCTGGCTACCTGAGAGAAAGCTGTGTCTAGCTTGGGGCTTTTGTTCCACACTGCGGATGAACAACCATCAAATGGGAACCTGCATTTGAGTGATTTGACAAAGAAAGGCTCCCTCCGGATCCTGCCACTCTCTTTATGGTTTCTACTAGCACTTCCTGGACAGGGAAGACTATGCTTTTGTTCGTCCATTCCCTGATACATTTGATCATGCAACATGAGGGGCTTCTGGAGCATAAATGGCTCCAAGCAAGTCATCAAGCTATTCCAGGGACAACTCATATCTAGGGGTGTCTCTCCACCATTTCGGCTCTAGGACCCCTTACCTACCTACTGGTCACTGGGGAAACCTCGATCTGTTGGGGGGGAAGGGAGTGTGGTCTGTGTCTGAGGAAGAGATAGCCGCATCCTGGGAGGAAGTCCTGCCCTACCTCCTGAAGTGACTTCCCCGTCATCCGGCCTGACCAGGGCTCCATTGCTGCCACAAAGTGGGGCGGCGATACCTCTCCTCTGGACACTGAACTGTGGGTGCCCGGCGCCCCAAAAGTCCCCCGGTGGGGGACGGCGGGCGTAGGCAAATGCAGGTAAGGGACCGAGGGGGTCGGTCCCTCCTTCTGCAAAAGGGCCCCCCCTTCTTCTAGGCACAGCGCAATCCTCTGACAACCCCTGGAAGGGCTTCCGAGACCGTGTCTTACCCCCGGAGGAAACACCGTTACTAAGGTTCGAGTGGGGAGGCCGTACTTTTATTTTGAATGGAGGTGTTTTCTCAGGAGGGGAGGAGCCGAGGTCTCTCAAGGTGCTATCCTGAAAGACGGGGGAAAAAAAAAAAATACACGGCGCCAGCCAGCAAATAGCTGGGCTGCTGGCTAGGCCTCAGCCACAAGGACCCAGCAAGCGACAGCCTGGAAGCCCCGGATTTCAGTGTACAGTGCATTGCGGTGTCCAGTGTATCAGAGTACAGTGCATTGCGGTGTCCAGTGCGTTGCACTGTAGAGTAGCTTTCCTTCATAGTGGAAAGATATCTTCTTATTTCCTGTTGAGTTTACAAGACAGGAAGTAAAGGGAAATCTCCCTAATGACACACAGAGGGAAAAAAAATTTGATTTAGATTTACTTGAAGTATACTTGGTAAAGTGTACATACCCTAAATAATAAACAAACATAACTGTTGGCTACGAATATTAGAACCAATCGGCAAAAAAAAAAAAAAAAAAAAAACACAATCCAATCTACCAATGTGTTTTAGACTGGCTTTCTAAACAATACGTACACAATGAGAAATGTTAATTTAAATTAGTAAATTTTTCACTTAGCTCAGTAAAGTTTTATTCATTTCATCTAGAGATGAGCGAAGAAATGAAAAATTCGATTCGACTGATTCGGCGAATTCGTGGACAATATTCGATTCGAGTCGAATAAATTCGCTGTGAATTTAACTTAAAAAAGGGTGTTTCTAGGCTTCAGAGAGACTTAATATTAGTGCAGAACACTGTACCTTTAATTTAAATGCCCTTGGAGTCTGCTGGGGAAGAGAAATAATACTGTCAGTCAGTATGACATGCAGATGAGTGCCGTCGATCTTAGAATCACCGCACACTTCACTCATTTGGGCAGTCACGGGGCCAAAACCAGAGTGTGGAGCCACAGTGTGGCGGTGGAGGCAGCAGCAATGGGAGGCCATACAGCACCCTATGACAAAAATGGAAACCACCAGCAGTGTGAGGAGACCTGAAAGTGGCACATGGCAGAGTGTGGCGATAGAGACAGCAGCAATGGGAGGCCGTACAGGGACCCATGACACACTCTGGACCTGGCAGCAGCATGAGGAGGCGGTACAGGGGCCCATGACAGATTACGGGCCTGGCAGCAGCATGAGGAGTCGGTACAGGGGCCCATGGCAGATTACGGGCCTGGCAGCAGCAATGGGAGGCCGTACAGGGACCCATGACACACTCTGGACCTGGCAGCAGCATGGGGAGGCGGTACAGGGGCCCATGACAGATTACGGGCCTGGCAGCAGCATGAGGAGTCGGTACGGGGGCCCATGACACACTCTGGACCTGGCAGCAGCATGAGGAGGCGGTACAGGGGCGCATGACAGATTACGAGCCTGGCAGCAGCAACTTGGACAGGAGGACGTTCAGCTTCTGCACCGTCGGGTGCGTGCTCGCAAACTGTTGTCTCTTGGAAACGGATTCCAAGAAAGACTGCTGACGGAATCCGTGAAGAGGAGTAGCAGGAGAAGGAGCATCTGAACGAGCGGAATATGCCAACAAGCGACAACAGTGGCCCATGACAGATTACGGGCCTGGCAGCAGCATGAGGAGTCGGTACGGGGGCCCATGGCAGATTACGGGCCTGGCAGCAGCTATGGGAGGCCCGTAATCTGCCAGCACCCTATGACAAAAAATGGAACCCACCAGCAGTGTGAGGAGACCTGAAAGTGGCACATGGCAGAGTGTGGCGATGGAGACAGCAGCAATGGGAGGCCGTACAGGGACCCATGAGAGACTCTGGACCTGGCAGCAGCATGAGGAGGCGGTATAGGGGCCCATGGCAGATTAGGGGCCTGGCAGCAGCTATGGGAGGCCCGTAATCTGCCAGCACCCTATGACAAAAAATGGAACACACCAGCAGTGTGAGGAGACCTGAAAGTGGCACATGGCAGAGTGTGGCGATGGAGGCAGCAGCAATGGGAGGCCGTACAGGGACCCATGAGAGACTCTGGACTTGGCAGCAGCATGAGGAGGCGGTATAGGGGCCCATGGCAGATTAGGGGCCTGGCAGCAGCTATGGGAGGCCCGTAATCTGCCAGCACCCTATGACAAAAAATGGAACACACCAGCAGTGTGAGGAGACCTGAAAGTGGCACATGTTTGGGGCATGATTCATGGCGGATTTAGTCAGTTGTGTCAGGAACTGGTGGTTTGAAATCCAGACTAATCCACGCCTGATTCATTTTCACAAACGTCAGTCTCTCCACACTTTGGGTGGACAGTCGTGTCCTCCGCGGAGTTGCAATACCTCCTGCCGCACTAAACACGCGCTCCGATGCCACGCTACTGGCCGGGCATGACAGCCTTTCAAGGGCAAATTCAGCTAGTTGGGGCCAAAGGTCAAGTTTCGTTGCCCAGTAGTCAAGGGGATTGTCTACCTCGGTTGGCAGGGTGCTGTCCAAGTAGGCCTAAGCCTGTTGTTTGAGGTCCTGCTCCAGGTCCACCTGATGCTGCTGCTGCTGCTGCGGCTGGTTAGTAGTTTCCTCACTGCGCTGGTGAAGAAAGCTACTCATCATCGACTGCAGACTGAGGCAGCCGCTGCTGGTGGAGCTGCCACTGCTCCTACCACCCCACCCCTCCCCTGCTGCCATGGCAGCGGAACACGAGCGCACAGGGCCCACAGTGTCTGAGGATGGACGTTGGCGCAGACAGGCAGAGACCAGCTGACTACATAGGTGTTTTTTATAGTACGTTATTTTGGCCTCCCTCTCAGCAGGTGTGAAAAAGGCCACCATTTTTGAACGGTAGCGAGGGTCCAACAAGGTGGACAGCCAAAAGTCATCCCTCTGTCTGATGGTTATTATTCGGCTGTCGCTACGCAAGCAACCGAGCATGCTATGGGCCATTTGTGCCAAGGAATGCGAGGGACTCCCTGCCTCCATCTCCACAGCATACTGCCACGGTGCGTCTAGGTCCTCTGTCTCCTCTTCCTCCTCCTCTACCAGATGCTCCTGCTCCTCCACTCCTGTCCGCTGAGTGGAAAAACCACCCATTTCACTCAATAATTCCTGAGCACCAATGTCCTCCTCTACCTCCTCCTCTTCTTCCAGTCCTGCCCCCACAGGGGCCATGTGGCGTTGAGATCTGTGCGCCACGTCTACCGCACCCTGACCAGCCATTGTTAACAGCATTTGTTCCAGGACGTGCAACAGAGGAATGACGTCGTTCATCCCATAGTCCTGCCGACTCACGAATAGCGTGGCCTCCTCAAAGGGCCTGAGCAAGCGCAGGTGTCACGCATGAGCTGCCAATGGCTGACATCTAAGTTACACAGGGAGTACCTTTATCTGCTTTTAACATCAGGAAATCTGTGATGGCCTTTTGCTGTTCGTAAAGGCGGTCTAACATATGTAGGGTTGAATTCCACCTTGTTGCAACGTCACAGCATGAGGAGTCGGTATAGGGGCCCATGGCAGATTAGGGGCCTGGCAGCAGTTATGGGAGGCCCATAATCTGCCAGCACCCTATGACAAAAAATGGAACACACCAGCAGTGTGAGGAGACCTGAAAGTGGCACATGGCAGAGTGTGGCGATGGAGACAGCAGCAATGGGAGGCCGTACAGGGACCCATGAGAGACTCTGGACCTGGCAGCAGCATGAGGAGGCGGTATATAGGGGCCTACGGCAGATTAGGGGCCTGGCAGCAGCTATAGGAGGCCCGTAATCTGCCAGCACCCTATGTCAAAAAATTCAACACACCAGCAGTGTGTGAGGAGACCTGAAAGTGGCACATGGCAGAGTGTGGCGATGGAGACAGCAGCAATGGGAGGCCGTACAGGGACCCATGACAGACTCTGGACTTGGCAGCAGCATGAGGAGGCGGTATATAGGGGCTTATGGCAGATTAGGGGCCTGGCAGCAGCTATAGGAGGCCCGTAATCTGCCAGCACCCTATGTCAAAAAATTCAACACACCAGCAGTGTGAGGAGACCTGAAAGTGGCACATGGCAGCAGAGTGTGGCGATGGAGACAGCAGCAATGGGAGGCCGTACAGGGACCATGACAGACTCTGGACTTGGCAGCAGCATGAGGAGGCGGTATATAGGGGCCCATGGCAGATTAGGGGCCTGGCAGCAGCTATGTGAGGCCCGTTATCTTGCAGCACCCTATGTCAAAAAATTTAACACACCAGCAGTGTGAAGAGACCTGAAAGTGGCACATGGCAGCAGAGTGTGGCGATGGAGACAGCAGCAATGGGAGGCCGTACAGGGACCCATGAGAGACTCTGGACCTGGCAGCAGCAGGAGGAGGCGGTATATAGGGGCCCATGGCAGATTAGGGGCCTGGCAGCAGCTATGTGAGGCCCGTAATCTGCCTGCACCCTATGTCAAAAAATTTAACACACCAGCAGTGTGAAGAGACCTGAAAGTGGCACATGGCAGCAGAGTGTGGCGATGGAGACAGCAGCAATGGGAGGCCGTACAGGGACCATGACAGACTCTGGACTTGGCAGCAGCATGAGGAGGCGGTATATAGGGGCCCATGGCAGATTAGGGGCCTGGCAGCAGCTATGTGAGGCCCGTTATCTTGCAGCACCCTATGTCAAAAAATTTAACACACCAGCAGTGTGAAGAGACCTGAAAGTGGCACATGGCAGCAGAGTGTGGCGATGGAGACAGCAGCAATGGGAGGCCGTACAGGGACCCATGAGAGACTCTGGACCTGGCAGCAGCAGGAGGAGGCGGTATATAGGGGCCCATGGCAGATTAGGGGCCTGGCAGCAGCTATGTGAGGCCCGTAATCTGCCTGCACCCTATGTCAAAAAATTTAACACACCAGCAGTGTGAAGAGACCTGAAAGTGGCACATGGCAGCAGAGTGTGGCGATGGAGACAGCAGCAATGGGAGGCCGTACAGGGACCATGACAGACTCTGGACTTGGCAGCAGCATGAGGAGGCGGTATATAGGGGCCCATGGCAGATTAGGGGCCTGGCAGCAGCTATGTGAGGCCCGTTATCTTGCAGCACCCTATGTCAAAAAATTTAACACACCAGCAGTGTGAAGAGACCTGAAAGTGGCACATGGCAGCAGAGTGTGGCGATGGAGACAGCAGCAATGGGAGGCCGTACAGGGACCCATGAGAGACTCTGGACCTGGCAGCAGCAGGAGGAGGCGGTATATAGGGGCCCATGGCAGATTAGGGGCCTGGCAGCAGCTATGTGAGGCCCGTAATCTGCCTGCACCCTATGTCAAAAAATTTAACACACCAGCAGTGTGAAGAGACCTGAAAGTGGCACATGGCATGAGAGACTCTGGACCTGGCAGCAGCAGGAGGAGGCGGTATAGGGGCCCATGGCTGATTAGGGGCCTGGCAGCAGCTATGTGAGGCCCGTTATCTTGCAGCACCCTATGTCAAAAAATTTAACACACCAGCAGTGTGAAGAGACCTGAAAGTGGCACATGGCAGCAGAGTGTGGCGATGGAGACAGCAGCAATGGGAGGCCGTACAGGGACCATGACAGACTCTGGACTTGGCAGCAGCATGAGGAGGCGGTATATAGGGGCCCATGGCAGATTAGGGGCCTGGCAGCAGCTATGTGAGGCCCGTTATCTTGCAGCACCCTATGTCAAAAAATTTAACACACCAGCAGTGTGAAGAGACCTGAAAGTGGCACATGGCAGCAGAGTGTGGCGATGGAGACAGCAGCAATGGGAGGCCGTACAGGGACCATGACAGACTCTGGACTTGGCAGCAGCATGAGGAGGCGGTATATAGGGGCCCATGGCAGATTAGGGGCCTGGCAGCAGCTATGTGAGGCCCGTAATCTGCCTGCACCCTATGTCAAAAAATTTAACACACCAGCAGTGTGAAGAGACCTGAAAGTGGCACATGGCAGCAGAGTGTGGCGATGGAGACAGCAGCAATGGGAGGCCGTACAGGGACCATGACAGACTCTGGACTTGGCAGCAGCATGAGGAGGCGGTATATAGGGGCCCATGGCAGATTAGGGGCCTGGCAGCAGCTATGTGAGGCCCGTAATCTGCCTGCACCCTATGTCAAAAAATTTAACACACCAGCAGTGTGAAGAGACCTGAAAGTGGCACATGGCAGCAGAGTGTGGCGATGGAGACAGCAGCAATGGGAGGCCGTACAGGGACCATGACAGACTCTGGACTTGGCAGCAGCATGAGGAGGCGGTATATAGGGGCCCATGGCAGATTAGGGGCCTGGCAGCAGCTATGTGAGGCCCGTTATCTTGCAGCACCCTATGTCAAAAAATTTAACACACCAGCAGTGTGAAGAGACCTGAAAGTGGCACATGGCAGCAGAGTGTGGCGATGGAGACAGCAGCAATGGGAGGCCGTACAGGGACCCATGAGAGACTCTGGACCTGGCAGCAGCAGGAGGAGGTGGTATATAGGGGCCCATGGCAGATTAGGGGCCTGGCAGCAGCTATGTGAGGCCCGTAATCTGCCTGCACCCTATGTCAAAAAATTTAACACACCAGCAGTGTGAAGAGACCTGAAAGTGGCACATGGCAGCAGAGTGTGGCGATGGAGACAGCAGCAATGGGAGGCCGTACAGGGACCATGACAGACTCTGGACTTGGCAGCAGCATGAGGAGGCGGTATATAGGGGCCCATGGCAGATTAGGGGCCTGGCAGCAGCTATGTGAGGCCCGTAATCTGCCTGCACCCTATGTCAAAAAATTTAACACACCAGCAGTGTGAAGAGACCTGAAAGTGGCACATGGCAGCAGAGTGTGGCGATGGAGACAGCAGCAATGGGAGGCCGTACAGGGACCATGACAGACTCTGGACTTGGCAGCAGCATGAGGAGGCGGTATATAGGGGCCCATGGCAGATTAGGGGCCTGGCAGCAGCTATGTGAGGCCCGTTATCTTGCAGCACCCTATGTCAAAAAATTTAACACACCAGCAGTGTGAAGAGACCTGAAAGTGGCACATGGCAGCAGAGTGTGGCGATGGAGACAGCAGCAATGGGAGGCCGTACAGGGACCCATGAGAGACTCTGGACCTGGCAGCAGCAGGAGGAGGCGGTATATAGGGGCCCATGGCAGATTAGGGGCCTGGCAGCAGCTATGTGAGGCCCGTAATCTGCCTGCACCCTATGTCAAAAAATTTAACACACCAGCAGTGTGAAGAGACCTGAAAGTGGCACATGGCAGCAGAGTGTGGCGATGGAGACAGCAGCAATGGGAGGCCGTACAGGGACCATGACAGACTCTGGACTTGGCAGCAGCATGAGGAGGCGGTATATAGGGGCCCATGGCAGATTAGGGGCCTGGCAGCAGCTATGTGAGGCCCGTTATCTTGCAGCACCCTATGTCAAAAAATTTAACACACCAGCAGTGTGAAGAGACCTGAAAGTGGCACATGGCAGCAGAGTGTGGCGATGGAGACAGCAGCAATGGGAGGCCGTACAGGGACCCATGAGAGACTCTGGACCTGGCAGCAGCAGGAGGAGGCGGTATATAGGGGCCCATGGCAGATTAGGGGCCTGGCAGCAGCTATGTGAGGCCCGTAATCTGCCTGCACCCTATGTCAAAAAATTTAACACACCAGCAGTGTGAAGAGACCTGAAAGTGGCACATGGCAGCAGAGTGTGGCGATGGAGACAGCAGCAATGGGAGGCCGTACAGGGACCATGACAGACTCTGGACTTGGCAGCAGCATGAGGAGGCGGTATATAGGGGCCCATGGCAGATTAGGGGCCTGGCAGCAGCTATGTGAGGCCCGTTATCTTGCAGCACCCTATGTCAAAAAATTTAACACACCAGCAGTGTGAAGAGACCTGAAAGTGGCACATGGCAGCAGAGTGTGGCGATGGAGACAGCAGCAATGGGAGGCCGTACAGGGACCCATGAGAGACTCTGGACCTGGCAGCAGCAGGAGGAGGCGGTATATAGGGGCCCATGGCAGATTAGGGGCCTGGCAGCAGCTATGTGAGGCCCGTAATCTGCCTGCACCCTATGTCAAAAAATTTAACACACCAGCAGTGTGAAGAGACCTGAAAGTGGCACATGGCAGCAGAGTGTGGCGATGGAGACAGCAGCAATGGGAGGCCGTACAGGGACCCATGAGAGACTCTAGACTTGGCAGCAGCATGAGGAGGCGGTATATAGGGGCCCATGGCAGATTAGGGGCCTGGCAGCAGCTATGTGAGGCCCGTAATCTGCCTGCACCCTATGTCAAAAAATTTAACACACCAGCAGTGTGAAGAGACCTGAAAGTGGCACATGGCATGAGAGACTCTGGACCTGGCAGCAGCAGGAGGAGGCGGTATAGGGGCCCATGGCTGATTAGGGGCCTGGCAGCAGCTATGTGAGGCCCGTTATCTTGCAGCACCCTATGTCAAAAAATTTAACACACCAGCAGTGTGAAGAGACCTGAAAGTGGCACATGGCAGCAGAGTGTGGCGATGGAGACAGCAGCAATGGGAGGCCGTACAGGGACCATGACAGACTCTGGACTTGGCAGCAGCATGAGGAGGCGGTATATAGGGGCCCATGGCAGATTAGGGGCCTGGCAGCAGCTATGTGAGGCCCGTTATCTTGCAGCACCCTATGTCAAAAAATTTAACACACCAGCAGTGTGAAGAGACCTGAAAGTGGCACATGGCAGCAGAGTGTGGCGATGGAGACAGCAGCAATGGGAGGCCGTACAGGGACCCATGAGAGACTCTGGACCTGGCAGCAGCAGGAGGAGGCGGTATATAGGGGCCCATGGCAGATTAGGGGCCTGGCAGCAGCTATGTGAGGCCCGTAATCTGCCTGCACCCTATGTCAAAAAATTTAACACACCAGCAGTGTGAAGAGACCTGAAAGTGGCACATGGCAGCAGAGTGTGGCGATGGAGACAGCAGCAATGGGAGGCCGTACAGGGACCCATGAGAGACTCTAGACTTGGCAGCAGCATGAGGAGGCGGTATATAGGGGCCCATGGCAGATTAGGGGCCTGGCAGCAGCTATGTGAGGCCCGTAATCTGCCTGCACCCTATGTCAAAAAATTTAACACACCAGCAGTGTGAAGAGACCTGAAAGTGGCACATGGCAGCAGAGTGTGGCGATGGAGACAGCAGCAATGGGAGGCCGTACAGGGACCCATGAGAGACTCTAGACTTGGCAGCAGCATGAGGAGGCGGTATATAGGGGCCCATGGCAGATTAGGGGCCTGGCAGCAGCTATGTGAGGCCCGTAATCTGCCTGCACCCTATGTCAAAAAATTTAACACACCAGCAGTGTGAAGAGACCTGAAAGTGGCACATGGCAGCAGAGTGTGGCGATGGAGACAGCAGCAATGGGAGGCCGTACAGGGACCCATGAGAGACTCTGGAACTGGCAGCAGCATGAGGAGGCGGTATATAGGGGCCCATGGCAGATTAGGGGCCTGGCAGCAGCTATAGGGGGCCCGTAATCTGCCAGCACCCTATGTCAAAAAATTCAACACACCAGCAGTGTGTGAGGAGACCTGAAAGTGGCACATGGCAGAGTGTGGCGATGGAGACAGCAGCAATGGGAGGCCGTACAGGGACCCATGAGAGACTCTGGACTTGGCAGCAGCATGAGGAGGCGGTATATAGGGGCCCATGGCAGATTAGGGGCCTGGCAGCAGCTATGGGAGGTCCGTAATCTGCCAGCACCCTATGTCACTCTCCTCGCCAGTACTTCTTCGCCTGGCTGCTGAAAAGGCTGATGTCTCCCCCCGTTTCTGACCGCCCTCTGTTAGCTCTTCCTCACTGTACAGTGGGGCTGAGCCCACAGCATGCGATACTTCGCTTGGTGAGGGAACAGCAAAGGACAGGGGCAGGTAGAGGACACGTGATTTCAGTGGGCTTGGTCCCGGGCCATGCCAACTAACGGTTGTGTCTGACGTACCCACCGACCGTTGGCTGTAGGTGTCAGAGGTGACCTGGGAAGAGGAAGACGACCGAGCCAACCAATCAATGACGGCAGGGTTGTCGGTGGAGACACGACCGCTGGATGACACCGGGAGCACTGGCCTCTGGCTGCGAATACTGCTGCCTCGACCCCTTCCTCTGCTGCCACGTCTGCTCGCTCCTAAAACATTGCCTCCTCTGCCACTCCTCTGCATGTTGTCTGACATACTATTTAATTCAACGATTAGGTGTCCCTGAGTAACAATTCTCTGGCACTCAGTAACAATTCTGTCTGTCCCTGAGTATGAATTCTGTGGCCCTGAGTAACAATTGTGTGTCTGTGCAAGTAACAATTCTGTGTCTGTGCAAGTAACAATTTTGTGTCTGTGAGAGTAACAATTCTCTGGCACTCAGTAACAATTCTGTCTGTCCCTGAGTAACAATTCTCTGGCACTCAGTAACAATTCTGTCTGTCCCTGAGTAACAATTCTGTCTGTCCCTGAGTATGAATTCTGTGGCCCTGAGTAAGAATTCTCTGGCACTCAGTAACAATTCTGTCTGTCCCTGAGTATGAATTCTGTGGCCCTGAGTAACAATTGTGTGTCTGTGCAAGTAACAATTCTGTGTCTGTGCAAGTAACAATTTTGTGTCTGTGAGAGTAACAATTCTCTGGCACTCAGTAACAATTCTGTCTGTCCCTGAGTAACAATTCTCTGGCACTCAGTAACAATTCTGTCTGTCCCTGAGTATGAATTCTGTGGCCCTGAGTAACAATTCTGTCTCTGTGCGAGTAACAATTCTGTGTCTGTGCAAGTAACAATTTTGTGTCTGTGAGAGTAACAATTCTCTGGCACTCAGTAACAATTCTGTCTGTCCCTGAGTAACAATTCTCTGGCACTCAGTAACAATTCTGTCTGTCCCTGAGTAACAATTCTCTGGCACTCAGTAACAATTCTGTCTGTCCCTGAGTAACAATTCTCTGGCACTCAGTAACAATTGTGTGTCTGTGCAAGTAACAATTCTGTGTCTGTGCAAGTAACAATTTTGTGTCTGTGAGAGTAACAATTCTCTGGCACTCAGTAACAATTCTGTCTGTCCCTGAGTAACAATTCTCTGGCACTCAGTAACAATTCTGTCTGTCCCTGAGTATGAATTCTGTGGCCCTGAGTAACAATTCTGTCTCTGTGCGAGTAACAATTCTGTGTCTGTGCAAGTAACAATTTTGTGTCTGTGAGAGTAACAATTCTCTGGCACTCAGTAACAATTCTGTCTGTCCCTGAGTAACAATTCTATGGCACTCAGTAACAATTCTGTCTTCCCTGAGTAACAATTCTCTGGCACTCAGTAACAATTCTGTCTGTCCCTGAGTATGAATTCTGTGGCCCTGAGTAACAATTCTGTCTCTGTGCGAGTAACAATTCTGTGTCTGTGCAAGTAACAATTTTGTGTCTGTGAGAGTAACAATTCTCTGGCACTCAGTAACAATTCTGTCTGTCCCTGAGTAACAATTCTCTGGCACTCAGTAACAATTCTGTCTGTCCCTGAGTATGAATTCTGTGGCCCTGAGTAACAATTGTGTGTCTGTGCAAGTAACAATTCTGTGTCTGTGCAAGTAACAATTTTGTGTCTGTGAGAGTAACAATTCTCTGGCACTCAGTAACAATTCTGTCTGTCCCTGAGTAACAATTCTCTGGCACTCAGTAACAATTCTGTCTGTCCCTGAGTATGAATTCTGTGGCCCTGAGTAACAATTCTGTCTCTGTGCGAGTAACAATTCTGTGTCTGTGCAAGTAACAATTTTGTGTCTGTGAGAGTAACAATTCTCTGGCACTCAGTAACAATTCTGTCTGTCCCTGAGTAACAATTCTCTGGCACTCAGTAACAATTCTGTCTGTCCCTGAGTAACAATTCTCTGGCACTCAGTAACAATTCTGTCTGTCCCTGAGTATGAATTCTGTGGCCCTGAGTAACAATTGTGTGTCTGTGCAAGTAACAATTCTGTGTCTGTGCAAGTAACAATTTTGTGTCTGTGAGAGTAACAATTCTCTGGCACTCAGTAACAATTCTGTCTGTCCCTGAGTAACAATTCTCTGGCACTCAGTAACAATTCTGTCTGTCCCTGAGTATGAATTCTGTGGCCCTGAGTAACAATTCTGTCTCTGTGCGAGTAACAATTCTGTGTCTGTGCAAGTAACAATTTTGTGTCTGTGAGAGTAACAATTCTCTGGCACTCAGTAACAATTCTGTCTGTCCCTGAGTAACAATTCTCTGGCACTCAGTAACAATTCTGTCTGTCCCTGAGTAACAATTCTCTGGCACTCAGTAACAATTCTGTCTGTCCCTGAGTAACAATTCTCTGGCACTCAGTAACAATTGTGTGTCTGTGCAAGTAACAATTCTGTGTCTGTGCAAGTAACAATTTTGTGTCTGTGAGAGTAACAATTCTCTGGCACTCAGTAACAATTCTGTCTGTCCCTGAGTAACAATTCTCTGGCACTCAGTAACAATTCTGTCTGTCCCTGAGTATGAATTCTGTGGCCCTGAGTAACAATTCTGTCTCTGTGCGAGTAACAATTCTGTGTCTGTGCAAGTAACAATTTTGTGTCTGTGAGAGTAACAATTCTCTGGCACTCAGTAACAATTCTGTCTGTCCCTGAGTAACAATTCTATGGCACTCAGTAACAATTCTGTCTTCCCTGAGTAACAATTCTCTGGCACTCAGTAACAATTCTGTCTGTCCCTGAGTATGAATTCTGTGGCCCTGAGTAACAATTCTGTCTCTGTGCGAGTAACAATTCTGTGTCTGTGCAAGTAACAATTTTGTGTCTGTGAGAGTAACAATTCTCTGGCACTCAGTAACAATTCTGTCTGTCCCTGAGTAACAATTCTCTGGCACTCAGTAACAATTCTGTCTGTCCCTGAGTATGAATTCTGTGGCCCTGAGTAACAATTGTGTGTCTGTGCAAGTAACAATTCTGTGTCTGTGCAAGTAACAATTTTGTGTCTGTGAGAGTAACAATTCTCTGGCACTCAGTAACAATTCTGTCTGTCCCTGAGTAACAATTCTCTGGCACTCAGTAACAATTCTGTCTGTCCCTGAGTAACAATTCTGTCTGTCCCTGAGTATGAATTCTGTGGCCCTGAGTAAGAATTCTCTGGCACTCAGTAACAATTCTGTCTGTCCCTGAGTATGAATTCTGTGGCCCTGAGTAACAATTGTGTGTCTGTGCAAGTAACAATTCTGTGTCTGTGCAAGTAACAATTTTGTGTCTGTGAGAGTAACAATTCTCTGGCACTCAGTAACAATTCTGTCTGTCCCTGAGTAACAATTCTCTGGCACTCAGTAACAATTCTGTCTGTCCCTGAGTAACAATTCTCTGGCACTCAGTAACAATTCTGTCTGTCCCTGAGTAACAATTCTGTCTGTCCCTGAGAATGAATTCTGTGGCCCTGAGTAAGAATTCTCTGGCACTCAGTAACAATTCTGTCTGTCCCTGAGTAACAATTCTCTGGCACTCAGTAACAATTCTGTCTGTCCCTGAGTAAAAATTCTGTGGCCCTAATAACGTTTCTGTGGCCCTAAGTAACAATTCTCTGGCACTGAGTAACAATTCTGTCTGTCCCTGAGTATGAATTCTGTGGCCCTAACTAGCGTTTCTTTGTCCCTAAATAACGATTCTGTGGCCCTCATTAACAAGTCTGTGTCCCTGAGTAATGGTTCTCTGTCCCTAAGTAACTTCTCTCTGTCCCCAATTCTCGTTTCTGTGGCCCTAACTCTGTCCCTGTCCCTAGTACAGAGCGGTCTGCCTCTGTTCAATGACTGCAGGCAAATGAAGATTTCCAAAATGGCCGCTATATATACCTCGACCATTACACAGTGCTGGCTGGCTGGCTGCTGATTGGCTGATGCGATCACATGTCGTTGAGGAATGCATTATGGGGCAGCGCGCCTTGTCTGCGCGCCTTCCCCGACATCCCCGCTCCGTCGCCGCACATGTCAGCCGCCATTTTCGGAAAAATTTCGATTCGCGCGTCCGAATTAGGCTGTTTTTCGGATTCGGCACGAATCGAAATTTTTCCGAAATTCGACTCGAATTCCACTTCGGATACTTCGATTCGCTCATCTCTAATTTCATCATATGCTAATGATGTTCCTCATGACTCGGTGTTCACAGAAATGAAACTGATAATGAGCCAATAATGGAAGGTTGTGATACTGCCAGCATCCCTATACATAGTACAAAAGAAAGGCGACCAAAAGGTTAAAAGATTCCACAGGAGACTTTAGAGGCAGAAGATATGAACATAACATAACAGACCATAACAGAACAGTAGGAACAGGACCCACATCAGAATGTTCCCATTTGTTTGCATGGGTCACCTCTGCATTCTCCCAGGTATTTGCTATGAACGAGCTTGTCCCCCAAGGATGGGACTCATCTATAGGTAATAGCGGGTTCATAAGGCACAAAAGTGCCTACCGATTGATCCATAGTAAGTAAACACCAATACCTCTTCAAGATCTGCCTAATTTGATTGTGTTGGGCCAAATATTTTGTGATGATTCTAGTGGTGGACTCCTGTTTGTCGTCTCTCTTTGAAAACAGTCAATTTTGTTGAGATATACAGTAGAACAGGCCCGTCTGTAGGCCTTCTTTAGAGAGGTATTGGTGTAACCTCGTTTAGGTAGGAGTGATTGTGACAGATCAGCCTCTCTGCGAAATTATATATCATCCGAGTAATTCCGTCTTGTTCGTAGATATTGGCTGCATGGTATAGACATAATGAGGGGTTTAGGATGAAAACTAGTCGCATAGAGAATGGTGTTTCCTGCAGTAGGTTTACGAAACAGTTTGCTAGACAGGACACCATCAGCACCCTTACTGATGCGAACATCCAAAAAGGTGACATCCAAAAGACTATACATGATGGTAAAATGCAGGTTCTATTCATTATGGTTCATAAAGGCCAAGCACTGGTGTAGGAGATCAGTAGGTCCATTCCACAGAATAAGAATGTCATCGATGTAGCAGTGCCAGGAAAGGATGTGGCCCGCAGACATCGAAAAATGATAATCTGATAATAGTTGACAGTCCCACTCCCCCAGGTACAGATTGGTCGTAGGAAGGGGCACAACAAGTGCCCATAGCCACGCCCTGCACCTGGATGTAGTGGGAGTTGTCAAAGGAAAAAAACATGCATATGCCTCCATAATTGCAAAAACATGTTGGAAATTATGGGAAGATATTATTATCACCAAGCAAGACATGTATCTAGATTGTTGTATTTCTAAATACACTTGGGTATATGCTGGTTTAATTAATTGGTGTATCATATTGTATTTTACCTTTGTCCCATTGGCCATTTTTTTGGAATAATAAAGATTGATTACTTGTTTTTTAATATATTTCATGTTTCATATCTTCTGTCTCTAAAGTCCCCTGGGGAATCTTTTGACCTTTTGGTCGCCTTTCTTTTGGGTGTTCATAGTAAGAGCAAGTTCACGTGGATAATAAAATGTGCTCTTTAGGTGAACCAACTTTACAGACTTCATGGGGTTGATTTACTAGAGGCAACCTGGTCGTTTACTTTGCATGAAAGTTTTCCCTTAGCTTAACCCCTTGATGCCGACGGCACACAAATATGTGGCCTCACGGAAGTGGGCTTTTTTCCGTGGGGCCGCATATTTGCATACCTGTCTTTGTGCTGGGAGCGCGCCGCTCGGCACAGAGACCGCGGTGTCACTGAGAGCCCCAGGTCCCGATCAGGTCTAACGATCGGGACCCGGGACTCCTGATTCCGGGCCACGTGATCGCCTCTGATTGGCTAGCATAGTGATCAGTCGCTGTGCAGCCCAGCCCCCTTGTTATTCTCTCTCTCTATAAATGGAGAAGAGATATACATTGTATCTCTCTAACTTCTGACATAGAGAGAAAAAAAATGTTTGTAAAAAAAAAAAAAAAAAAAAAAAAAAAAAAAAGATAAATAAATATTAAAAAAGAAAAGAAAAAATACCTAGATCAAGGTTTGATCTAGTTCAGTGCCAGGGTTAGTGTTTGGGTCAAGGTCAGGGTCAAAGGTCAGGATTTAAAAAAAATTGGTATCTGTGTCAGTTAGTGTTAATGTCAGTGTCAGTGGGTTTTAGGTAAAAAAAAAAAAAAAAAAAAAAAAAACACAAACAAAACAACAAATAACATACACATATATGGTATCGCTGCAATTGTCAAGAGCTGGAGAATTTATTTTGGTTCTTTGGTGGTAGGTTATGGTCGTAACAAGAAACACACAGCTAAATAACAAAAAAATATTTTTTTTTTACTATTTTGGGACAGTTTTCCTTTGATAATAAAAAAAAATTAGGAGCTATCCATTACCATTTACCACCAAATGAAAGCCCAATTTGTCCTGAAAAAATCAAGGTATAATCCACCTGGATGTACAAAGTAGTTGTGATGATATGTACAGTTTTACTATCACATGTCAACGTTGCAGAATTGTGCTTAGGCATTTAGATTGTTTTTACCCTTAGGCGTGAAGGGGTTAATGAAGCTCTGCTGACTTCCACCACCCACTCATGAACTAGCAAAAAAATATGTTTTTTTTATTAATTTTCCTTGCACATGATTAAATATTTTTTGCAAGTGAATTTTCAACATATTCACTGAGCTAAGTGAAAAATCTTTTGCACAGTGCACAGCCTATTTGCCTTTAGTAAATCATGAGCCAGATTTACTAAGCTGTAAGGTGAGGTGAAATGAAGTTGTGTTCATTTTAAATCTTTGTTCAGTTGCAAAGGAATTTGGAAAAGCATTTAATTCAAAACCAGGGGCAGACTGACAACTCATGGGGCCCCCGGGCAATAGGGGATCATGGGGCCCCTGTGTCCTTACCCAAACTCAAAAAAGCCTATGAAAAAGGTACCAGGGGCATCTCATGGGGCCCCCTACTGACCTCGGGCAGTGCCTGAGTTTCCAAATGGTCACTCTGCCCCTATTCAAAACACACTGGTTAACATGTACTCACTTCAAACAACCAAGGTAAGTTAGCAAACCATTTAGGACTAAGCAACAGGTTTAATTTAACATCCCCTTGTTTAATGCATACTCTCCAGCAGCACATTTTCACATACTGTTCTGTTTAGCCACAGAAAATAAATGTCTAGGTGTAGGGGAGCATGTGACGCACTCCACTTTCTTTGTTTTGACATTGATAGTGTTTGATGATTGGCCCAGAGTTGTCAAATGGAGGTAGGGAGAGAGTCCTCAGCTTTGGTTAAGCTCTTGGTGGATCAATGTAGTCATGGAGAAGCAAAGGAAAGGGGAGTATATGCTGGTGGGCTGGATAGTGGACATTAAAGTGACACTGTTGCATTGCCTGCATGGTTTGTTTTAAGAGACTGCATTTTACACTTTGGTAAATTTTGGAATTTAAACACAACTTATTTTTTGCACAGAGTTTTCACAGTTGCTATTTGAAGACTGATAGCAAGCCAAGACATGAGAGCAGAATCAATAAACAGCTTACAAAAAAAAGGCAAACAACTAATGTAACATATATTTACCAAAATGTGTTATTGACTGATCCATTATTTAACTATATGCAATCAACTTGGGTGTGGAGTAACAATGAATTTACAGAGGAACAACAAACCTTAGCAAAATAACACCATATTAAAAGCTCCGAAGGTTATATAGGTACATTTTCTTTATTTTTCTGGACAACAGTCCCTTGGTTTTTGCAAGCTGCTTCAACATATTTTCTCCTTGCATTCATCCATATTTTTGGTATATTTTTCACTTCATGCATATTGCATTATTGTATCGTTTGCTTCTTTTAACGACCTGTTGTTTAACTTTCATTGTTTATTTTCCACTCTGGCTAAACTCTTCTTCACTCTTGCTAATGTGTGATGGACTGGCCAAACACAACATTTCCCATGGAGTGCTTCCCCGAAATGTGTTCAGCAGGGTGGGTATGTGGGTAAGGCGCACGTCACTGCTGCTACAGAAAAAAAAAATATGGCTAAAACACTGAACTGTTGATTGTCCGTATGTCAAAGTTCATAAAAGTCTAACGCTATTTTATTGAAAAACACAGTCAGAGGTGCCAGTAAATTTCAGGACCCAATTCCATTGCTCAAATTTGTGTTTAAATTAAAATGAATGATTAAACATAGTATTTCTGCTATTAATAAACTTAATTTAACTTAATAGGGCACATATACAGAAAGTAATATGGAAGAATGCATGGTTTAGAGTTCTATTTAAAAAACAATAGTATCAACATTTTGGTGTATACGGTTTAGAGCAATAAAGCAAGACGTTATCGATTATTGTTTTGATTATTCCTAATTTTTAAAAGTTGAAATGTTCTACGGGTGTGGCACATTACTTGTTTAAAAAAATATATAGAATTAACTAAAAATATAACACAATTAATAATGAAAGTGTAGGGTCTATTTATAAATGTTTTCACAAGAGATTCACGCATCCTTTACCCAAGATTCACATTTTTCAAATTTTTATTTGAAGAATGTTTAAATCCTAGGTGAAATTTTTGTGAATCCTGCACAAAAACATTTATAAAAGTTGGAGACTAACATTCATATGTCTAAAAATAATCATACTAATGGCAAGCAACACATGCATTATAGTTAATTGGATTTTGGGATGAAATAACGATCTTCAAGTAAATATCCACACTAAAATTTTGTTTCTGTATGTTGATAGAACAATTATAGGAGAAAATTATCAAGAGATAAAATGGGGAATGGAATCAATATAACTCATCTATCTTAGTGAATTGAGGCTAATATGTCACTACCGCATAACCTTACCACATTGCACTGCAACATTATACTGTATCATGCCATTACAGAAAATGAGGTAAATGATCAAAAGAACTTATTGCACTGGAATAGAACACTACATCCACCAGAAATTACCCAATATTTCATCCAGCACTAATATAGACTACAATAGCATATCATATCACCATGCAGAAAAATAGATGGGAAAGGACAAAATACAGCCGAACAAAACCGATTTACAGTCATGTAAAAAAGTAAGTATATCCTAAGAAAATTGTTGACTTTTACAACATATTTGAACAAGCAAACATTAGATCTTTATACAAAGTCTACACATTAGGATGATCTATCTACGTGGTGTCACCATGCCAACATCTCTCTAAGGCCCTCAGGGAGAAGGTTGTGGATGCCAATAAGTTTGGCAAAGGTTTTAAAATGATTGCCAAAATACTTGAAACCAATTATACCATTGTAAGTAAAGTGATCTACAAGATGTAGAAATTTATATAGTTACATATTTAGTCTAGTTGAAAAAGACACAAATCCATCTAGTTCAACCCACAGAGAAAATAAAACACACACAAAAATAGATAACTTCCTTCCCTCTCCCTCCTTTCCTTCCTTCCTCCCTCCATCAATTCCCTCACTTCCTTCATCCCCTCCCTTCCTTCTTTCCTCCCTCCACTCCTTTCCTTCATTCTTTCCCTCCTCTATCCATTCCCTCCTTCCCTCTCTTTTCTTCCTCCCTCCCATCCTTTCCTTCCTCACTCCCCTTTCATTCCTTCCTTCCCTTCATTCCTCTATCCATGCCCTCCCTTTTCTTCCTTCCTTCCCTTCCTTCTCGCCTTCCTTCCTCCATCCCCTTTGTTCCTTCCTTCATTTCCTTCATCCCATTCCTTCCTTCCTCTATACCCTAAGGAAGTTTGAATAAGCAATCATTAGATCTTTATACAAAGTCTACACAATAGGGTGATCTATGATGGACAAGTGACACATAAAATTGACATAGTGTATTTATTTCTATAATTTATATTAGTGAAAATTCTGATTTTTGATGTGGAAAAAGTAAGCATACCCCTACATTTAGCACCACTTCAAATTCATGAAATTAGAATAAGGTGTTCCAGATTAGGTGCCAATGATCAGAAACTTCTTTAGGATTATGCAGATGAAATCTGTCTTATTTAAACATTAGATATCTAGGCTCTGGTCTTTTTTCCTATTGACGTGGTGTCACCATGCCAACATCTCTTTAAGGCCCTCAGGAAGAAGGTTGTGGATGCCAATAAGTTTGGCAATGGTTTTAAAATGATTGCCAAAATAATTGAAACTAATTATTCCATTGCAAGTAAAGTGATTTACAAGGGGTGGAAATTTACATATTTAGTCTAGTTGGGAAAAAAAAAAAAAAAAAAAAAAAAAAAAAGACACAAATCCATCTAGTTCAACCGACAGAGAAAATAAAACAAACACACGCACACACACACACAAATAGAAAACATCCATAGACACAATCTTATACCCACAGTTGATCCAGGGGAAGGCACAAAACCCAATAAAGCATGATGCAATTTGCTCTAGCAGGGAAAAAAAAAAAATCCTTCCTGATCCCATAAGAGGCAATCAGATATTCCCTGAATCAACTTTACCTATAAATATTAGTATCCCATCATATTTTGTGAATTTAGGAAATAATCCAGGGCTTTTTTTAAAAACAATCCACAGAACTGGCCATAAACCAACTCTTGAGAAAGAGTGCCTCTGATCTTCCTTCCCTCCTTCCCTTTCTTTCCTTCCTCACTCCATTCCCTCCCTTTCCTTCCTGCCTTCCTTCCTTCCCCTTCCTTCATCCATTCCCTACCTTTTCTTCCTTCATTCCCTTTCTTCTCTTCCTTTCTACATCCATTCCATCCTTCCCTTTTCTTCTTTCTCCATCCCCTCCCTTCTATCCTTCCTCTCCACCTTTCATTCCTCCATTTCCTTCCTTCCACCATCCTCTCCCTTCCTTCTTCCCTCCCACCCCTCCCTTCGTTTCCTTCATTCGTTCCTTCCTTCCTTCATTAATTCCCTCCCTTTTATTCCTTCCTTCCCTCATCCATTCCCTCCATTCCTCCCTTTTCTTCCTTCCTTCCTCCATCCTTTCCCTTCCTTCTTTCCTCCCTCCCCTCCTTTCATTCATTCCTTCCCTCCTCCATACCCACCCTTCCTTCTCTCTTCCCACCCTCCCTTCCTTCCTTCCTCTCTCCCTCCCTTTTCTTCCTTCCTTCCTCCCTCCTCTCCTTCCTTCTGTCCCACCCTCCCTTCTTTCCTTCCTCCATTTCCTTCCTTCCTCCATCCATCCCCATCCCTCCTTCCTTCCTCTCTTCCTTCCTCCATACTCTTCCTCCCTTGACTACCTTCCTTCCTTCTTTCTTTCCTTGCTCCATTTCTTTCCTTCCTTTCTCCCTCCTATCCATCCTTCCTTCCTCCATCCATTCACTCCCTCCCCTCATTTCCGTTCTTCCTTCATTCCTTTTTTCCTTCTTCCCTCTTCTTCCTTCATTCCTTCCATTCCCTCCCTTCCTTCCATCTCCTTCATGCCTTCCTCTCTTCCTTCCTCCATCCCCTTTGTCTTCTTTCCTTCCTTCCTCCATCCCTTTCCTTCCTTCTCTCCCCCTTCCTTCCTTCCATTTCCCTCCTCCCTTCCTTTCCTTCCTTCCCCCAAATCTCTCTCCCTCCTCTTTCCTATTTTGTCCTCCAGCAATAGCATTCGTGAATGCATTCATCCCAATCTAATGACAGCCCAACATACACTAGTGCTCCCTTCCTTCCTCCATCCCCTTCCTTCCTCTCTTCCTTTCTTCCTTCCTCCATCCCATTCCTTCCCATACTCCCTTCCTTTCCTTCCTCCTTCCCCCTTCCCTCCCCTTCCTTCATTCCTTCCTTCCTCCATCCCCTTCCTTCCTCCTTCCCTCCTCTTCCATCCTCCATCCATTCCCTCCCTTTTCTTCCTTCCTCCCTCTATCCCCTTCTTTGCTTCCTTCCTTTCCTTCTCCACCCCCCTCCTTCCTCTCTTCCTTTCTCCATCCCCTTCCTTCCTTCGTTCCCTTACTTCCTTCCCCTTAGTTCATTCCTTCCTTTCTTCTTCCATCCATTCCCTCACTCCCCTCCTTTCTTTCCTTCCATCCCCTTCCTTCCTTCTCTTCCCCCTTCCTTCCGTCTTCCATCCATTTCCTTCCATCCTTCATTTCTTTTCTTCCTTCCCCCAAATCTCCCTCCCTCCTTTTTCCTATTTTGTTCATGAGTGCAGCCAAAGAAGTTTAGTTTTGTGTCATCAGCCTATGGTAGTATTTGGTCCCATGTGTGGACATCTGATCTAAGGGGGTCTGTGATAGGGATGCATGATATAAAGGGGGTACAGGTTCCATTTATCCATCCCAATCTAATGACAGCCAAACATACACTAGTGCTCCCTTCCTTCCATCATCCATTTTCTTCCTTCCTCCATCCATTTCCTTCCTTCCTCTCTTCCTTCCTTCATCCCCTTCCTTCCTTCCTCCATCCATCCCCTTCCTTCCCTTACTCCATTGCCTCCCTTCCTTCCCTCCTTTCTCTCTTTCCTTCCTTCCTTCCATCCCTCCCCTTCCTTCCTTCCTTCCTCTCTCCCTTTTCTTCATTCCTCCCTTCCTCCCCTTACTTCATTCCTTACGTCCTCCATCCATTCCCTCCCTTTTCTTCCTTCCTTCCTCCCCTCCTCCCTCCCTTTCCCCATTTCCTTCCTTCCTCTATCCCCTTCCTACCTCTGATCCTTCCTCCATCCCCTTCCATCCTTCCTCTTTTCCTTGATCCTCTTCCTCCATTCCCTTCATTCCTTCCTTTCTTCCTTCCCCAATCCCCTTCCTTCATTTCTTTATTTCCTTCCTTCCTCCCTCCATTCCCTTCCTTGCTTTCTTCCTTCTTTCCTTTCTTCCTCTTCCTTCCCTCCCCTTTCTTCCTCAATTCCCTTCCTTCCTTCATCCCCTTCCTTCCCTTACTCCCTTGCCTCCCTTCATTTCTTTCTCTCTTTCCTTCCTTCCTATCATCCCTCCCCTTCCTTCCTTTCCTTCATTCCTCCCCTTACTTCATTCCTTCTGTCCTCCAGCCATTCCCTCCCTCCCTTTTCTTCCTTCCTCCCCTCCATTTCCTTTCCCCATTTCCTTCCTTCATTCCCTTCCCCTATCTCCTTCCTTCATTTTTCTTTCCTTCCTTCCTTCATTCCCTTCCTTCCCTCCCTCTCCTTCCTTCATCCATTCCTTTCCTCCCCTCATTTCCTTTCCTTTCTCTTCCTTCCCTCATTCTTTTCCTTCCTTCCCTCCCCTTCCTTCCTTCCTCCATCCATTTCCTTCCTTCCTCCATCCTCTTCCTTCCTCTCTTCCCTTCTCCATCCCCTTCCTTACTTCATTTCTTTCCTTCCCCCAAATCTCTCTCCCTCCTCTTCTCCTCTTTCCTATTTTGTCCTCCGGCAATAGCATTCTTGAGTGCAGCCAAAGAAGTTTAGTTTTGTGCCATCAGCCTATGGTAGTATTTGGTCCCATGTGGGGACATCTGATGTAAGGTGGACTGTGATAGGTACACATGATATAAAGGGGTACAGGTTCCATTTATTCATCCCAATCTAATGACAGCCAAACATACACTAGTGCTCCCTTCTTCCATCTATTTTCTTCCTTCCTCAATCCATTTCCTTCCTTCCCTATTCCTTCCTTCCTTCCTCCATCCCTTCTCTCTTTCCTTCCTTCATTCCATCCCTCCCCTTCCTTCCTTCCTTCCTTCCTCCCTCCCCTTACTTCATTCCTTCCATCCTCCATCCATTCCCTCCATCCCCTTCCTTGCTTTCCTTTCCCCATTTCCTTCCTTCTTCCATCCTCTCTTCCTTCCTCCACCCCCTTTCTCCTTTGCCTTCCTTCCTTCATCCCCTTCTTTCCTTCCTCTCTTCCATTCTAACGCCATCCCCTTCCTTCCTCCGTTTCTTTCTTTCCTTCCTTCCTCCATTCCCTTCTTTCCCTCCCATTCCTTCTTTCCCTCCTTTCCTTTCTTCCTTCCTCTTACTTCTCTCCACTTCCTTCCTTCCCTCATCCATTTCCTTTCTTCCTTCCACCATCCCCTTCCTTCCTTCCTTCCTCCATCCTCTTCCTTCCTCCATCCCCTTCCTTCCTTCCTTGCCCCCCTTCCTTCCTCCATTTCCTTCCTTCCCTCCTTACCTCCCCTTCCCTTCATTCCTTCCTTCCATCCTCCATTTCCTTCCTTCCTTCTTTCCTCCACCCCCCTCCTTCCTTCCTCTCTTCCTTCCTCCAACCCCTTCCTTCCATGTCTTTCTTTCCTTTCTTCCTCCCTCTCTCCCCTCCTTTCCTTCCTTTCCTCCATCCTTCCCCTTCCTTTCTTTCCTTCATTCCTTCCTCCCTCCCTCCCCTTCGTTCATTCCTTCCTTCCTTCCTTCCTTCCTCCATCCATTGCCTCCCATTTGCTTCCTTCCTTCCTTCCCTCTTTCCTGCCTCCATTTATTTTGTTCCTTCCTTCTTCCCTTTCCTTCAATCCCCCTCCTTCCTTCCTCTCTTCCTTTCTCCATCCCCTTCCTTCCTTCACTCCTTCCTCCCTCTCATTTCTTCATTCCCTCCTTCCTCCATCCGTTCCCTCCCATTTCTTCCTTCCTCCCTCCCCTACTTCCTGCCTCCATTTATTTTGTTCCTTCCTTCATCCCCTTCCTTCCATCCCCCTCCTTCCTCTCTTCCTTTCTCCATCCCCTTCCTTCCTTCTTCCCCTCCTTTCATTTTCTTCCTTCATTCCTTCCTCCAATTCCCTTCCTTACTCCATCCCCTTCCTTCCTGCTTTCCTTTCTCCATCCATTCCCTCCCATTTCTTCCTTCCTCTCCTCCTTCCTGCCTCCATTTATTTTGTTCCTTCCTTCATCCTTTTCCTTCCTTCCTCCATTATTCATCCCAACCTAATGACAGTCCAACATACACTAGTGCTTCCTTCTTTCCTTCCATTTTCATCCACACTGCATACTGTACATTCTCTATCTAACATTACGACATTCTGCACTATGCAAGTCATCTCAGACACTATTTAACCACACCTCTTTTAAGCCACGACCAATTTTTTTTTAAAGTGCAATGTAAACCACGCCCACTTCTCACCGCTGCGCGCGCCACATTTTCTTTATGTTTGATGGGGTCCAATTTCGATCTTGCACATGGGCCCACTGATTTCATGATACGCCCCTGCATGTAGATGTTACCTTACATATTAGCCATATGTGGGGAACTGTGTCAAATGCTTTTAAACTATCCAAGTATACTACATCCACAGCTACTCCTTTGTCTAACTTTTTGCTTACCTAAATCAGATTTGTATGACAGCTTTTGTCTTTCATGAATCCATGCTGTCTGCTTAAAATGTTTTTTTTTATTCTAGCAAAAACAAATCTATGCTGCCTTTTTTTTAAACTCTCCTGTATCTTTCTAACTATAAAAGTTAATCTAGGTCACTTTTTAAATCTAGGCACCACATTGGTCTTACACCAATCCAGTGGTACTATGCTCCTACTTATAAGGGTGATATATAAATGAATGAAATATTAGTGAGTGCTGTGACGCACCTCTCCCACTCATAGATTATTCTTATGTGCATATGGTGCTCCTAGTATGAACATTGAGGTAAGTGCTGTGAAAAAGGGGGAGTACGTGTGGAGGCACTGGTTGTTTTCATCAACCACAGTTTCTTCGGACTACATTTGTGAATCGCAGTTTTGACCTTCCTGGTCATGTAGTCTTTAGATGTTTAAACCACTTTATTGTTTCATATGCCCTGATTAGAACATCACAGATTGTTCATTTGTTTTAGGTAATAAGCATCCATTATTCTATTCATATTGGTTTATGTTACATTTTTGAACATATAGTATTGTCATGTTATAGGGGAGGTGCATTATAATACCGGCCCAGTATTTTTGAGTATACAGTTATTGTCACATTCAATAGGGGGAGGTGCTGTATACTACCTGCCCAGCACCTTTGTGATTTTGAAACACAGGTACTTTCTTTGTTTATGTCACTTTTTTCTAGAAAGGGAAAACGTATTTTGTAGCACAAATTGGTTTCTCCTATGGTAGAAAAGAGCTACATTGCATCTTCATATTAGGAGCAACATATGCACATATAAATAATTTCTGAGTAGGAGAAGTGCGTCACAGCACTCACCAGTATTTAATTTATATATCACCCTTATTAGTAGGAGCAGCACAACATCTTTATTTCAATTGATTCTACACATTCTTTTTAGGGTGTGGTAGGTGTTAGCAAGCAGCCTACTACCATTGCACAGATTCACCCCATATATCTTCCAATGTCTAAATGATAGTGTTCCTTCATTTTTATATTTTTTAAAGCTTTTTTCTTATTAGTTACAGCTTTTTTTTTTTTTTTTTACTTTGGCCGTCAGCCACATAGGTTTTATTTTTAGCCTTTTAAATTTATTGCTCATGGAAATATATTTTGTAGTGTGTTCACATACAGTAATTTTAAAGAATTCGCATTTCTGCTCTGTTTATTGATGCTAATTTCCCCCCCAGTCTAAGTCTCATGGAGCAGCCCTCAGCTTTGGAAAATTTGCTCTCTTAAAGTGTTTATAGCTTTCCAGTATGTGCTTGTTGTTTACAGCTAACAGTAAATGAAATTGTGTTATGGTCATTAGTAATAAGCTCTGCATTGTTTGAAATGACCAGGTCCAACAGAGTGTCATTTCTATTTGGGGCCTCTATGGTATGTACCATAAAATTGTCTTACACATTTTTGTCCTTTAACTGTTCCAAATGTAGAAAAAATGGCAACCACCCCACTCTATAACTAGAGTTTAACTGTTCCAACAGTGCCATTAGTACATTTCAGAGTAGTTAAAATCCCCATTATCCTCACTGTCCCAGTCCTTACAGTCCTCTTTATCTGTTCAAGGAGCTGAGTCTCCACCTCCTCATTAACACTGGGTGGCCTATACCAAACTTCAATGATTCATTTTGAAGTTCGCAGTTTCACACTCCAACCTCTTCACACTCGCTTTAGAGACAGACATCACCACTTCTATGTTTTACTGTCTCTCCAAAATAGAGCATAGCCAGGAATAATATTAGTCCACTCATGTGAAAAATGAAGCTAAGATTAAGTACTACAAATCATAGTTCTCTTCTTGTACCAAAGCTTCCAACTCATCTATTTGCTTGGCAGACTGCTGGCATTGGTGAACATTTTGCATTTTTTTTGTAGTTAAAACAGTACCATTTCCAATGATTGTTTGTAACATGAGAACCTTTTTATCACCTGCCATATCCCACCCCCCCCCCCCCCCACCCCCTATCTTCCTCCATTTCACATAATTAAATATGTCCAATAGAAGGTTTATTAAACACAATACAAAAGTGAGCAGCCCTTCCCTAGGGCTAGGAAACAAACAAAAGTAAAATCATAAAATGAATGAAAGTATAGATCAACATGAAGTAGTAAAAACTAGGTACCCAAGATGGCATCATGATAATATACAATCTCTAATGCTTCAAAAAAAAGTCAGAACTTTTTATATAATGACCTTCACTGATAAAAGAGGTAGCATACATCTCTATAAATGCAATAATTGTATAACATACAATATTTTATATATATTGTGACAGATCCAACCAAGACAGGGGCTTTTGGAGGGGACTTGTCTACTGACCATGGCCCTGATATCTGAGGGGGCTCTATGCTTTTGGGAGGTGTGTGCCTGGGAGGGACCTTTGGAGTATTTTGCTTTGGATTTAAGTCAATGTCTCCCCAAAACACACAGACTCTGAGAACTGGAGGACTAGGATACAGCTTTGAGGTCTCTGTGCCCAAACCAGCATTGACTGCTTCAACTCCCTCTTCCTAGACTCAGAGACTCTAAGAAGATGTTGATATAATCAGCTCAAAACAACCTGATGCGGAGGATTCTTGCTCTGATCAGTTTAAGAAGGTATTATGTGTTTATTGTCTTTCTACCACTGTGTGCCTCTTAGTGGTGCATTGTGAGTTAAGTGAGTCGCCTATTGTTTCGATCAGTCTGCTAGTTCTCCTGGTGATGTGATTAGTATTATGACCATTTTACCTTGTTACCAAACCATTGTGGAATGTTTATCCTAATGTATATTTGTTGTATTGTTAATGTGGGGACTTCCCCTATTCCTGAAGTGTAAAAATAAACAAATAAAATCAATATTTCTGTTCAATAAAGTAGTTCCAGTTGCATCTAAGCTAGTGTCTTCTAGTCTTGGGTGCAATGCCCAGCTATAATACCTTGGTCCTGTGGTGACAGGAGTTCTGTCACATTTTGTGGCTAGTGGTGGGATGTGCTTCCTCCCTATGGGCAATCCAAACCACCATCGAGACCCAGTGTTGGGTGATATTGAAGAAGCGTTCGAGAAGCCGGTCGCCACAGAAGTAGAGTTCCAGTGGTGAATGCAAGAGAATATCACCCAGTATGGAGAGCCTGGTTCTGCCCAGGACATGCTGGAATTAAGAAGTTATCCACCAGAAGCTCTGGATGGAGGCTCTCCAAGTGGAGCAAGACTATTTTGGAAAGGTTCTCCCTACATCTCTGGATATGTACTGGCTGCAGTTGGAATTGTGTATACCATTCCTAGGAGAGCATCCTCGGTAGAAATGGATGATGGAGCTGTATAGGCTGGTCTAGACAGAAATGGTGCTGGATGATAGTTATCTGGCGCTCCATGGTATGTGTCCATGGCTGAAGAACAGCAATCCCATAGAAGGCTATGACTACGGTGGCCCTGGATTGATATTTGAGCCACTTCAGGAGGATCCACATTTTGGTAGTGCAGTGGAGTGGAGATGAGAGGACATCCGAGATTTTAGGGAGTTAGAACTTCCCAGTGAGCTTGTATGGAGAAGAGACTTGGAATTCATAGTTACACAAGAATGGGAGCTGGAATAAGCATATAAAAGACTGTTCAGCGAAGCTCAGCAGTATGCCACAGCACCAGGACCGTCTTTAATATTGATTGGGCCCTGAGCAAACATTTTATTGACACCCCCCCCCCCACACACACTCACACTCACACTCTGAGACATACAAAAAACAGCAGGTAGGCTCAATGTCAGTTTACTGAAGCAGATAATCAATACCGCTCACTGTCTGTTTACTAGAGGTTACAACACATAATTTCTGCTTGTTAATTGGTTGCTAGAGGTTACTGTACATTGTTACGGCTCACTGATTGGTTGTAAAGATTACTGCTTATCATTAACACTCACTGATTGGTTGCTAGAGGTTACTGCACATCATCACTGCTAACTGGTTGGTTTCTAAAGGTTACTGCACAGCATTATTGCTGACTGGTTGCTAGAGACTACAACAGATCACTATATACCTTCACAGTACACACTTAGAGGAGCTGTTTCTTTGTTTCCACACTACAGTAGATCAGTAGATGACCAGAGACTTCAGACGTACTACAGGAGATGACCAGAGACTGCAAATGTACTACGGGAGGTGACTATAGACTGCAAATGTACTACGGGAGGTGACTATAGACTGTGGATGAACTATAGAAGATGATCAGAGACTGCGGATGCACTATAGGAGATGACCAGAGACTGCGGCGGACATAGTACAGGAGATGACCAGAGACTGCGGCGGACATAGTACAGGAGATGACCAGAGACTGCGGCGGACATAGTACAGGAGATGACCAGAGACTGCGGCGGACATAGTACAGGAGGTGACCAGAGACTGTGGACATAGTTTTGGAGATGATCAGAGACTGCAGGTGTACTACGGGAGATGATCAGAGACTGCAGACATATTACAGGGGATGAACAGAGTTCTTTCAGCAATGCACAGATGTACAGTTTGGGAAAAACAGCTCAGGGTTTGGTATAATAGTCCACAAGCAGTCTATGGGGGATGGGGGGGGGGGGGGGGGAGAGAACATACCTGGCCAGCCATGTTCAGCATCCTCTCTGAAGTCCGGGGGTGGGGCTCCCATTCGCATCACAGCTTCTACTACATCAGCTCCCTCTCGAGCATACAGGCTGCATGAGTCGGGGTCTCAAATGTACTCTGTGCACTCTGCAGTGAAATCATCGGGGCCCCAATTCGCCAGTAGCATGGGCTTAAGGAGCAGCTGCTTTGGGCCCTACAACAATGACTGGGCGCAGGGCAGCTGCCCCGTATTAAAGACGGCCCTGCCCAGCACCCATGGATGTTATGGTTTATTAGTTACACAACAAAGTGCTGGCACCGGGTCCAAGTGCCGCCAGTCTATGACCTGGATTTTCAGCAATTCCAGAGACTGGGGATTTAATAAACTTTTCTGCTGAGGAAGACAACCCAATGAGCCTCCAGCAGAACAGTTGGCATCAAGGCAGAGCGCTACTGACTTCTACAGTCGGTGGCCCTGGAGGATTTGTGTGAGATCACCCAATTTTCATTTTGCTTCCCAGCAAAAGAGCTGGCATCAGGGCAGAGCACCACTGACCTGGGTTGGCAGCCCTTCTCTCCAGCAACAAGCCGATACAGTGGAACTCCTAACCCCAGCAGAAGCGCTGTCAACAAGACAGAGGGTCCAAGACTTCTGCCCCACATCAGCAGCAGTTCCAGGGGCCCAAGGAAAGGTGGTGGTCGTCCTCCCTCCCCAGCAGCATATCCACAGTGCAGGAGAAGGGGTGTTCATCCTCCCTCCCCAGCAGCACGTCCAAAGTCCAGGAGAGGAGGTAGTCGTCCTCCCTCCCAAACAGTCAGCCAAAGCGAAGGCACCCGTTTTCCCTTCCCAGCAAAGATCCATGCACCAGGAAGACAGTACAAGAGAAATGTTGTCCCAGCAGCCGGATGACAGTACAGGAGATGAAGCAACCGGCTCATCTCCCCAACGGCAGCTCCAAAGTCTGGGAGAGGAGATGGTCATCCTCCCTACCCAGCGGCAGTGTAGTGACTCAGGAATGCAGGAAGTCTTCCTCACACCACAGTAGGAGTTCAAGAGTCCAGGAGATCGGCTCATCTCCCTAGTAGCAGTTCCACAGGCTTGGAGAAGAAGTGGTCATCCTCCCTCCCCAGCAGCAGTTTCACAGTCCGGGAGCGCAGGTGGTTGTCCTCCCTCCCCTGTGGCAGATCAACAGTCGTGGAGAGGAGGTGGCTATCCACCCTACCCAACAGTCAGCCAGAGCAGATGTGGGGTCCCCAGCTGAAGTGCTGGCAACAGGGCTGTGCGCCGCTGATCTCTGTCCAGCATCTACCGTGTCTTCACAGCTCCAGGGAGTTGGGGCAGTCGATCCCTCTCCCCAGCAGCACACTGAGCCCCAGAACAGTAAAGACCCCCCAGCAGAAGCTCTGGCAACAGGGAAGAGTGCCGCTGGCCTCTGTCCAGCACCTACCATGTTTCCACAGCTCAAGGGAGTTAGGGCAGTTGGCCCCTCTCCCCAGCAACAGACTGAGCACCGGAACAGTGAAGACCTCCCAGCTGAAGCACTGGCAGCCAGATACAGGGTTCACAACCTCTGCCTCTCACCTGCCGATGACAACTCTTTCCTGTGGCCAAGAATGGAGATTATGTTCACCGACTATGTGGATTCACTCTTCCCAACTAATGCATGTCCAGACCACATGGAGGTCTGGGACCTGGTTAGTCATCTTTTGAGGGGGGAGAAATGTGACAGACCCAACAGAGACAGGGGCTTTTGGAGGGGACTGCAGGCTAGCCTCTTGCCTAATGACCATGGCCCTGGCATCTGAGTGGGGCTCTATTCTTTGGGAGGTGTGTGCCTGGGGGGGACCTTTGGAGTAGTTTACTTCGTATTCAAGTCCATGTCCAACCTGATGCTAAGGACTCTTGCTCTAATCTATTTATTAAGATGTTATGTGTTTACTGTCACCTAATGTTTTTGTCTGTCTGCTAGTCCTTCTGGAGATGTGATTATTATTATGTCCACTTTACTTTATTACCAAACCATTCTTGGGATGTTTATTTTAATGCATAATATTTGTTTTTATTGTTCATGTGGGGACTGCCCCTATTCCTGAAGTGTACAAAAAAAAACAGTATTTCTGCTCAACAAAGTACTTCCTGTTGAATCTAGGCCAGTGTTATCTAGTCATGGGGGCAATGCCCAGCTATAATACCTTGGTCCTGTGTCCCAGCAGTGAGGAAGCTGTTCTTCTCTGACAGAATCACCCAATCAGGTTGACAGGCGTTTCGTTTATATATATATATATATATATATATATATATATATATATATATATATACACACACACACACACACACACACACACAGTTGCAAGAAAAAGTATGTGAACCGCTTGGGATTACGTGGAGTTTTGCATGAATTGGGCATAAAATGTGCTCTGAACGTCATCTAAATCACAACAATAGAAGAACACAGTCTGCTGAACATAATACTACACACACGTTAGATGTTGCCATGGTTTAATTGCACATAATATGTAAACATTCACAGTGCAGGGAGGAAAAAGTATGTGAACCTTTGGACTTAACTGGTTGACCCTCCTTTGGCAGCAATAACCTCAACCAAACGTTTCCTGTAGTTGTAGATCAGACCTGCACAACGATCTGGAGTAATTTTGGACCACTCCTCTTCACAAAACTGTTTCAGTGTAGCAATATTCTTGGGATGTCTGGTGTGAATCGCTCTCTTAAGGTCACGCCACAGCATTTCAATCGAGTTGAGGTCAGGACTCTGACTGGGCCACTCCAGAAGGCGTATTCTGTGCTGTTGCAGCCATTGTTTTGTTGACTTACTTGTATGCTTTGGGTCATTGTCCTGTTTCATCACCCATCCTCTGCGGAGCTTCAGTTGGCGGACAGATGGCCGTACGTTTTCCTGCAAAATGTCTGGAATTCATTTCCCCATCAATGACAACAATCCGTCCAGGCCCTGAGGCAGCAAAGCAGCCCCAAACCATGATGCTCCCTCCGCCATGTTTTACAGTGGGGATGAGGTTTTGATGTTGGTGTGCTGTGCCTTTTTTTCTCCACACATAGTGTTGTGTGTTTTTCCCAAACAACTCAATCTTGGTTTCATCTGTCCACAGTATATTTTGCCAGTAGTGCCGTGGAACATCCAGGTGCTCTCTTGCAAACTTCAAGCGTGCTGCAATATTCTTTTTGGACAGCAGTGGCTTCCTCCGTGGTGTCCTCCTATGTACTCCATTCTTGTTTAATGTTTTCCTTATTGTAGATGTGTCAACAAAAATGTTAGCATGTGCCAGAGATTTCTGTAGGTCTTTAGCGGACACTCTGGGATTCTTCTTTACCTCATGCAGCATTCTGCGCTGTGCTCTTGCAGTCATTTTTACAGGAGGACCATGCCTAGGGAGAGTAGCAACAGTGCTAAACTTTCTCCATTTGTAGACAGTCTGTCTTACCGTGGACACATGAACATCAAGGCTTTTGGAGATACTTTTGTAACCCTTTCCAGCTTCATGCAAGTCAACAATTCTTGATCGTAGGTCTTCTGAGAGCTCTTTTCTGCGAGACATGGTTCACATCAGACAGTGCTTGTTGAAACCAGTAAACCCAAAACAGGTGTGTGTTTTTTAAGGGCAGGACAGCTGTCAGCAACACATCCAATATCATCACACTGATTGGAGTCAAAGTTGGCTCACTCCTGACTCCAATTAGCTCTGGGAGAAGACATTAGGCTAGGGCCTCACATACGTTTTCCTCCCTGCACTGAATGTTTACATGTTATGTGCAATTAAACCATGGCAACATCTAATGTTTGTGCAGTATTATGTTCAGCAGACTGTGTTCTTCTATTGTTGTGACTTAGATGACGTTCAGAGCACATTTTATGCCTAATTCATGCAAAACTCCACGTAATCCCAAGGGGTTCACATACTTTTTCTTGCAACTGTATAAGAGGTAAACTGTAAATACTCTAAATCTAATCCTGGGTTTCTCTAAATGGAATGAAGGTTATAAAATTGTTTTTGATTGCATACTTTATTGTGATACTTTTAATAGGTCCATAGTAATGTTAAATAATTTTTTTATTGTTTATATGTAAATTTGTAAACATACGTCCTTTTGTGCTTTTTTTTGCAGGTAACAGCTGATTTGAGCGGGGGTCTTTTTATGGGTGCACCCAGCACGACATGTCCGATGTAGGTAGGGGATGGTGGGCTTTGTTTTCTGCTTTAGGGGACATCTCAGTAGCAAGGCTTAGTTTTGGGTCAGCCCCTGGGGAATAGTTCCATCCCTCCAGGTTACCTTTTGATGACTGGGCGGGGTTAATGTGCTGCTTCCACAATGGCGAAGTTTCAGGAAGTGAAGTCAGCCGGGACCGGAAGTGTGTCATCACGCAGCATGAGGTCACTTTGTCACACATATGTGATATACTGGAATGCCAGGGACTGCTTACACCAGACGCCATTTTGTTCCCCTCTAGGAATAAAGGGGAATTAGCCCTCCTAGTGCAATGGTTGTTCAATTCAATGCACTGCCCAAAATATATAATATACTTACACTCTTGGAGACACTTGTGGGGGAACACCTTGCTGCTACTACTTGGAGATTTCCATAATGAACTATCCAACAAACAAGAGAATGTAAGTAATATTATTATCCCTTTTTGGGGGAAACATGGAGGAGTTATAGTAAATCAACAATGAGAGATGGATTGAGTTTTAAGTGAGAGATTCATAATATATTTTAAACAAAATATGTTTTTTCTTGAATTTTTATCTTACCAGTATGAGCATTCTAAATTTGAGTAGCGTGAATTCTCTCATTGGACTCTATCCATTTTCCTATTTGTATGGTATAATAATTTCCCCAATATTTGATGGTGGACTGTATTTAGTGTGTACATTGACCCCCTGATTTGTTATGTTTGATGGCAGATTTTTTGGGGGACTTATGCTGTCTTTGTGAGCCCCAACTATGTCCCTTGGGTGATTGGCCTCTGTGATGAGTCATGAAACGACATTTGATTTTAGATATGAGATGGTATTTGAACACTTGAAGTAAATTGATCAACCTAGTAGATCCGCTTATAATGTAGTAAAATGTGAATATATTCTCAGTGATGTTATTCTATATTTCAGAGTAGTACATTATCACTGAAAAAAACAGATGATTATAACAGATTCTAAACATGTTGGATTTCCCAGTATATGGACTTAGCTGTCAATCAAAATAGCATGGTTGTACAGTGGAAACCAGCTCTGGGTGTACCACTTTGATGTGATAAGCATATTTTAAACAAAAACAATATTATGGGAAATTCCTGCTTTGATGGATTTTAATTATTTTATTGAAGTGTAATAAAGATGGTCTTTTATTTAAAGAAACATAGTTTGGTTGCCTTAAAGTCCTGTTAGGGGAAAAATGGTCATAATTATGTACCAATTTACATAGATGAGACAGTCCATTTAATACTGACGGGCGATTTAAATGATCAGTTTTTCTTTAGTCATGTAAAATCTTTATGCCAAAAGGAAAAAAAACTGTAGCAGTAACTGATTATAAAGTGTGAGCTGAAGTTTGGCTTCAATTTATTACTGTATTTAAATCTGCTAGTACATTTACCACTTCTCTGCTCTCAGACTGACAATGTTGTTTGCTGTGCTCATACTTCGTGCTCATACTTCCAGATTTGTGTCTCGCTAATACAGGAGGTGTGTTAGTGGCCAGATCACCAGGGGAAAACAGAGGGAAAAAGAAAATAAAATTGATGCAGCCTCCATATCTAATAATTAGTAAGCTGAAATTTATTGCACAAAACTCTTGATCACAGTATTGCAAGAAATAATTTTCTATTGTCCTATTAGGATGGGTGGATGCCCACCTCCATTTCATATCTGTTGATGTGGGAGCCTATGGGAGTTGAGGAGATTCCAGAATCTTTTGAAAGCCTGAGATAGGATGTTGGCTATATGAAGGATGTCTCCAAGGAGGCCTCTTACATGTACAGTAGAGCTAAGTCTGATAATTGTCACTGTAGAAGATGATGTGTTTGGACTAGCAGATAACCTAATAGGACCCTACAGTGGACAAGGACACAAACAGAAAATAATCTACTGACTGAGCTGAGTCAGTTGAGTTGTGGAGTGTGCATTTGGAGTCTGTTCTGCTGAGTCGCATGTACGCCTTTCCTCCATACAACTGAACGTGGAGAAAACAATAAAAGTGGTGCTGGCTTGCTGTGTGCTATACAATCTTTTAATTGAAAAGTAGAGAGGCTTATTTGAACTTGCAGCCCAAGCCCTGCTCAGGATGTTCAGTTTATGTACTTAATCTACAATTCTCATGGCATGAACATTTGAAATGGTGAGTGTCTTGGCAAGATGAATATGTGTAGTTAAATTCCTCCTGATAGCAGTTGCCTGTGAATTTTCTTAACGGTCTTCGTTCTTAATAACAAATATATTTTTCATTGGAATAAAGTTTTTCATAATAATTCTTTGTAGTTATTGTTCTCTTTTTATCGTAGTACAGTTGTGTCTTTTTTACCTATGTGAGGTAAGGAATCTTTTCTCTATGATAATGGATGCCTTACCCCACACCAATGTAAAAGAGAATTGGACTTTTCATGCATTTGAAGTAAGGCTGCCATTCTCAATGAGAATAGCTATATTACCGCACATGCATGAAAATGTGAGATTTCTTTTTCTTCCATTGAGGCAAAGGGTCCATTCTCCACCCGTGGATTAAAATAAAATTTTGTTTTTCACCTATGTGAGGTGAGGCTACCATTCTCCATGAGAATGGATACATTACTCCACACGGATGAAAATGTGAGATGTTTTTTCTTTCCATGTGAGGTAAGACAATCCTTCTGACATATTCCCTGGGACTGGAAATAGATGACAACAAGATGCATTTGCAAAAAAATGTTTTATTCACGGCAATTGCAAAAAAGTGTCATTTTGTAATGCAAAAATGCATTAACAGAATCAGTGACTGCAACACTTGGCCAAGTGAAATATAGCAGAAGGCACCTAATAGATGCCAGTCAGTTACAACATTGATTGAAGAAAAAAAAAAAAAAAAACAGGTTTTGGTACACAGGGAAGTCAGAGGAAGGAAGGCTTTTGGAAAAATCAAGCAGGAACTGGATGGGATTGATAGAAGTAGTGAGAAAGGCATGGGTCTGGTAAGAATTAAAGGGGGAGGTGCGGAGGAGCTGTGGATTGTGGGTAGGAAGCAGGGAGAGATAGCATGTCTAATGTAGCTGGGTAAAGGGGTGGACCTGGAGGAGCTGCAGATGGACAGGTATCCACTGGAGCAGGTGGAAATAGTGACGCTGGCATGCCACTTCTTTTTGCTGACCTCAAGGCCCCTAGATATGCATAGATGCTATCCATGGACTGGTTTTGCCTCTCCCCACTGAAGTATTCAAGCATTGGCCACAGGCTGTGGCAGAATATTGCCCGAGCATCTCAGGGATCATTGAATGAATCTGTCACTTCATTCTTTCCACACTTCCCCAAGTAGCTCAAGAATCTGCTATGCTGTTTTGGGGGGGGGGGGGGTTCTCTGTTTCCCTCTGATGCTGTTCACATCCACGTTCACTCTCCGCAGGGCCATCTTTAAGGCAGGGCAAAAACCGGACAGATCCCCCGGGCCCTGTCATTGTTATGGGGCCCTACATCCTACCAATCTTTCCCTGCCACATAGTGCAGCTGCAGGGAAAGGGAAGCAGTGAACAGCAGTGTCCATAACTGACAGCACAGAGACACACTGACAAGCAATGGCAGGAGCTGGAGGATCGCAGTGAGGAAAGGGTGACATCCTCAAGATGAGCGGACAGTTGGTATGTGAAGTGCTTAACCTGAATGAGCTCATCTGCTTTGTCAAGCTGAACTCTCTCACTGCTTTAGCCTTAACTATCACTCACCTCTTTGCTTGCTACAATAATTATCAGTGTTGTCAGAATGAATATAATTAACCCCATCTTTCCTGCCACAAAATTCTGCTGCAATGCAAGGCAACACTTCTACTCTGACAAGGGGACTCCTGTGTGAGTTTGTAGCATAGTCTATCTAGCAACCAGTCAACTAGCAGTAATGATGTGCAATAACCTCTGGCAACCAATCAGTGAGCAGTAAGGATGTGCAGTAACTTCTAGCAACCAATTGGTGAGCAGTAATGATGTGAAGTACCCTCTAGCAAGCAATCAGTGAGTGGAAATGATGTACAGTAACCTCTAACAGTCAGTGAGCGATAATATGCTGTAACCTCTGGCAACCAATCGCGAGCTGGGCATACCAAGGGGCCACAACCTGGTTCCAACTTGCTACAAGTCCATCTGCAACATCAGGGGCCCTGATGAAGAAATAGGCTGGGGCTTAGACTCCGCGCCCTGGAGAACCCCAATTCGCTGATTTACAAGGGCTCACTACCACAGATGCTTGACAATTTGCTCAGGTCACGAGCTCATCGGAGACACCACAGCCTCTTCTGGAACAGCTTCAGTGATTGGCACAAAGTTCTCCAGCAGGCCTATCAAGATTATGCAGTGTCTGCAGGAACTCTCCTCATTTGGATCAGCTGCAGGTTGTGTCAAATTTTTCACCCTCCGTTCCGGCCCGTTCCAGTTCCTGCTTCTCCTGCTCCCACTGTTCCTCCAGTGGAGGACAGTCATTCTAAACTCCAGTTGCCTCCGATGCTCCCTCTGCATTTTTAGACCTTCCAAGACATTTTTGCAAAAAAGCAGCTGATAGTTTGCTCCCTCACTGTCCCTACGATAGTGCTATTGACCCCTAATCTGGAACTACTCCACCTCGAGGTCGAGTCTAGCCTCTCTTCATCCCTGAGACTCAAGCCATCTCTGAGTACACCCGGGAGAATCTGCAGGAAGGATTTATCCATAAGTCCAATTCTCCTGCTGAGGCTGGCTTCTTCATTGTGGAGAAAAAGAATGGCATGCTTCAACCCTGCATTGATTATAGAAGTCTCAATTCCATCACCATTAAGAATAGGTACCCGCTACCCTTGATTTCTTATTTTTGATGCTTGGCTTCAGGATGCTTGAATTTTCACAAAGTTAGACCTCCATGGAGCATGCAATCTGATTAGGAACCAAATTGGTCATGAGTGGAAAAACAGCTTTCAACACCAAGACAGGCATTATGAATATCTTGCAATGCCCTTTGGGTTGTGTAAGGCCCCAGCTGTCTTCCAGAACTTTGTTAATGACATTTTTTTTCTGATCTCTTATACCTTTGTGTCATTGTGTATCTGGACGACATACTCATCTTTTCTTCAGATTTGGACACTCATTATCAGCATGTATGTAAGGTTAGTCTGTCTTCCGGACCGCCGCTGCACGCAAAGTTGTAGAAGTGTCTTTGCAAGCAAACTCGGGTTCCTTTTCTAGGTTACATATTTACATATAAAGGACTTCTTATGGATTCAACCAAACTTCACGTCATCTCCCACTGGCCACAGCCTTCTGGTCTGAAAGCTACACAGTAGTTCTTAGGGTTCACCAATTTCTATCACCAGTTCATTCCTGATCATACCTCCCTGGTGGCCCCAATCACTTCTTTGGCTCAGAAGGGTGCTAATGCAATAGTGGAAGATGGACTTTGGATTTGGCTTCAACCCTAATTAGGAGCCCCTGTTTGGGGCGGAGCCTGAACATGGCGGCACGGGAGAGAGTGTAGGCTAGCACTCTCCGTGAGCCTTCCCTCCTCCCCCCCGTTTATCTCCCTATGAACCCTCGTTAGAGGGTCCAGCTGCACTGAATGCAGGGACTCACCTGCCTGAAAGAATCGTCAGAGCTCCGGGGACGGTCGGAGCCGGCGGAGTGTCGGGAGGGTGCTGGGGGAGAGACACATTGGATTCTCCCCTTCCGCGGCGACTGTTGAGGAGGAGAGGGGTTGCCTGGGAGACGACCGGCTGACCTGGAGCTTGGGTAGAGCCGGGAGAGAGCTGCCTCGTGGCTTCAGCGGGTCTCTGGCTCTCTGCGGCGGTGGTTTCGGAGGAGGAGCAGGGTTGCCAGGGAGACGTCAGTGAGTCAGCTGGGACATTCGAGAGACGCTGACACTGACTGACTCAGACACGCGAGAAGCAGTGGAGGAGCTCTGGGAGCTCCGAGAAAGAGAGAGATTGTCCGGCATCTCAGCAAGTGGGTGAAGTGGCGGAGGGTAAAGGACATACTGTCCCTACAACAGATACAATATATATAAATATTTCATCTCCTCCTACACCTAACCTAACTCCACCCCAACTATACATCATCCCCATACCATACCCATATCATTTCTAAGCTTACAGCACCACAAGTATATACTATTATGCTCATTTTTTACGGCTAAACATTTTAACCCCCACTCTACTCCTTTCTCTAACTATTAATTTGCATATTGACTCTAATCGAAGGGGGCCTCTAACAGGAGGATAAGTTATACGAACTACGAGAGACCCCTAGGAATCCCTTCAAGAGGAGACAAGCGGACTTAAACACAGAGGAATGCTTCTGAGGTGAAGTTCCAGCGCGGTGGGTGAGGGAGGACTGTGGGTCCCTCCTGCGGGTCCTCTTATACACTGCATATACATTGGTTTTGTATGTTAGACTTTTATATACTCTGAGTTCCTGCACTAGATTGCGAGGTGCCTGGAAAAAGGACTGTGGCTAAAATACTCAACCAGAAAAGAAATAGGGGATTCCTAGGATAGGTCTGAAGATTGGAGGAGTAAAAGACCAGGAGATCCAGAAAATAAGAGATAAAATTTTTTTCCAAACTACAGCATGAAAGGTAAAAATACCAAAGGGAGCGGGCCTAAGAACACCCAAACGGGTACGATTAAGAAGTATGTGTCACAAGGAAATGTTACCCCAGAAAGAACTCAGGGAATAAGTGAAAAAAGTGAATCAGAAATAAGTCTGGATAACAGCCCAAGACTCTCCCTGGGCCCAGTTTACAATAGTCAAATGGAAGGTATGGAATCAAGAGATTTGGAAAGAGATATGCAATTACCTAATAAAAAAGAAATGGCAGAGATGTTTAAAGGATTGGAAAAATCAATAAAGCAAGAGATGGGGATGATTCGGGAAGATCTGGGCCAATTGTTAACTAGGGTGGAGGAAATGGAGGAGAAGGTACAAGCCCAAGCTCAGACCATCCCAAAACTAGAGAAATGGATAATTGAAGATAGAAAAGAACATAAGAGATTGCTTTATAGGATGGAAGAACAAGAAAATAGAGAAAGGAGAAATAATATCAGAGTAAGAGGAGTACCAGAATTGACACATGGGGAAGATCTAAAAGAGCTATCTGGTAAAATCTTGAACTCCATAATGGATAAGTCAGATGAGGTGAGGTTCAAGTTGGATGAAGTATATAGGATTGGGAAGAATCAACAAGGAAATGGGGTAGAAAAACCAAGAGACATAATTGTTAAATTCCACAACTATGGAGATAGAGAAGAGATTTGGAAAAAGATAAAAGGACGATCAAATATCACATACGGTGGGAAAAATATCCAAATTTTTGCAGATTTGACGGCAGAAACTCTGAGAAGGAAGAGAGCATTGAAACCCCTATTGGAAGTGATGAAAAAACAAGGAGTGAAATACAGATGGGGACGTGACTTAAGTTTAATTGGGTGGAGGGATGGAACTACAGCTGTCCTAAGATTCTCGGAGGATATGGAAGAATTTTGTGAAAAATTTGGATTGCAGAGACAAGTGATATTTGGTTGGGAAGGGGAGGAGGGAGAGTTGGATATCGGTGGGACAGGAAAGTGGCAGCTGGTTAAAAGAGGAAATAAAGAATCAATAGATAGGGGGATATTGGGGAGGAGGGGGGGACGGTAAGCGGTCATGGGTAGAGTCGAACCCCTATAGAGGGATCAAAAGTCGAAGATGATCCAAAGGCATAGGAGGCCTGGGGGGGGAGGGGAGGGGGGGCAGGAGATGGCAGGGGGGGAGGGGGTGGGGAGGGAGGGGGAGAGAGTTGGGTGGGAGGGAGGGAGGGGAGGAAGTAATGGGTCAATACTCTGCATGACAGAAGGGATAAAGAGGAAGAGGCAATCTGGAAGAGAGATGGAGTTAATTAGGAATGATGGAAGAAATACAGTTTATAACTTATAATGTGAATGGGTTGAGTTGTCCAGGAAAGAGATTTAGGTTGTTTAATGAGCTACATCATAGGGCCTCCTCAGTGGTATTTTTACAGGAGACGCATTTTGAGATAGAGGTAAACGTGAAATTGAAATCCAAACACTATCCAACATGGTATTATGCAGATTCTCCAATTAAAAGAGCAAAAGGGGTAGCAATTGGTTTTGCAAAGAATATGAGATTTGAGTTGGAGGATAGAAGAACTGACCCAGAGGGGAGGTTTTTATTCTTAAAAAGGTAGACTCCAGGGGATTGAGTGTACTTTAGCCAATATATACTGCCCTAATAAAAATCCGGAGATGTACATGAAGGGTCTGCTGAAAAAATTAAAAGAATTTAAAACAGGTCGCCTGATAGTAGCGGGAGACCTAAATTTTTGTATGGACCCACAAAAGGATAATACCTCTTCTGTGCAAAGAGAAGGGAGTAGGTCTCTGAGAGCTCTGAAAAAAGTGATGCATGAAGAACAACTGGTGGACACTTGGAGAATAAGGCATATGAAGGACAGAGACTATACCTTCTTCTCTAATGCACATGAGATATACTCGAGATTAGATTACATCTTAATAGACCATCAACTTATAGATCATCTGATTAAAATCGATATAGAAACAAGGACGTTCTCGGACCATGCCCCGGTTGTAATGAAAATGGGATGGGGAAGAAGGTGGACGGGAGGAATGGGGTGGAGGTTAAATGAGGGTCTTCTTCTGGATGAGGATGTAGTCCAGAAAATCGAGAAAGAGATTAAGGTATACTTCAAGGAGAACGAAACAGAGGATGTATCGATAGCTACAGTCTGGGAAAGCCATAAGGTATTCATAAGAGGAATCTTGATTGCGGTAGGAGCAAGGAAGAAAAAGGAAAGAAGAGAGAGGGTCAGTGGGCTCTTAAAAGAAATATTGGACTTGGAGCAGATCCATAAGAAGAAAACAACAAAAGATACGAGACAGAGGTTATCGGATAAAAAAGACGAGTTAGAGAGGTTGATGGATGAGGAGAAGAGAAGAGTATACAACAGGGTTTTAAACGAAAGATATAGATGGGGAGACAGACCAGGAAGATATTTAATGAGAGCTTTGAATAAAAAGAAAAATAGGAACTATATAGAAAAGATAAAAAGTTCAAAGGGGGAGTTGGTCCACTCAAATAAAGAGATTATCAAAGAGTTTACGGAGTATTATAAAAAGTTATACAATATTAGCCCCCAAGGCCCCCTAAAAGAAGCCCAAGAAGGAATTAATGAAAAAAAGATGACATACTTAAAAAATGCGGGATTACCAAAACTAAGTGAAGCACAGTTGAAATCCCTGGATGCAGAAATCTCCCAGGAAGAAATTAAAATAGCATTAAGAAGCACAGGGGGAGGAAAAAGCCCAGGCCCGGATGGCTATACAGTTAAGTACTATAAGAAATTTAGTGAAGTACTGCTACCCAAGTTGGAGAAATATATGAATGCTCTGGGAGGTGGGATGGAAGTGAGGAGAGAATCCCTACAGGCCCATGTAGTACTTATTCACAAGGAGGGAAAAGATCCATCTCAGTGCTCTAGCTACAGACCTATCTCATTATTGAACACTGATACTAAACTGTATGCAAAGGTGTTAGCAAACAGGTTGAGGGATCTGATGCCTGAATGGATCCATGGAGACCAGGTGGGTTTTGTACCGGGGAGAGAAGGTAGAGACAACGGCTTGAGAACCCTGATGCTTATTCAGAAAAGTAGAAAAGGGAAAGTTCCGGTGGTGCTCTTGTCAATTGATGCAGAAAAGGCATTTGACAGAGTGGACTGGGGCTTTATGATGGACAACTTAAAAGTGCTGGGGATAGGTGATAGAATGCGAGAGTGGATAAGTAAACTATATAGGGAGCCTACTGCAATTATCACGGTAAATGGGGAGAGATCAGATCCCATTGGAATGTCTAATGGTACAAGACAGGGTTGTCCACTGTCTCCTCTGCTATATGTATTGTCACTCGAACCCCTGTTGTCAATAATAATAGTGGATCGGTAAAGGGAATCCAGATAGAATCCATAGAACATAGAGTAGCGGCCTTTGCGGACGACCTATTGATCTATGTGGGGAATCCCCGAATAACTCTCCCAAATATAATGAAGTTGTTGAAGGAGTATGGTGAATTATCAAATTTAAAAATTAATCCAACGAAAACAGAGATCCTGAATATTAATATACCAAAGAATGAAAAAGAAAAACTACAAAAAGAATTCCCCTTTATATGGAGAGAAAAAGAGATAAAATACCTAGGAATAAAACTCACTGCCTCATCTAAGCATTTGTATAGATTAAACTATATCTCCTTGATAAATGAGATCAGGGAAGATTTAAAAAGACTAGAAGGAGGAAATCCATCCTGGATAGGACGTATAAACCTAGTCAAAATGGTAATAATGCCTAAAATACTGTATAGATTTCAAATGGTACCAATTAAAATTCCAGAAGCCTTCTTTAAGATAATGAAAAAAATGTTAACAAGATATATTTGGAAGAATAAAAAACCTAGAATAGCATATGAAACATTGAGCAGGACTAAAGAGAAAGGGGGATTGGGCCTACCAGATGTCAAGAGATACTATAAGGCAGTGGTTTTAGCAAGAATATATGACTGGACATTTAATCATAAGGGGAAAAGTTGGGTAACAATTGAAAATGATCTTAGTGGTAAAAGATTGAGTCAGATGATATGGGTTCCACCACAGTTTAGGGGAATTAAAGAAAGCACGAGTATATACACTTTAAATGTCTTTAGGGTATGGGATAATTTACATAAGAACATGAAATGGGAATTTAATTCTATATTAATGCCTCTCACAAATACTGAGTACTTCCCCCCAGGTCAGAATAAGATATCAGGGAGATGGTTTAGAAAGGAGGATACCCAATTGAGAGATGTTTTGGTGGAGGGAGAATTGAGATCACTTAAAAAGTTAATAGAGAAGAAGGGAGATATTTTTATTAGAATAGATGAGTGGAAACACCATCAATTGAAAAGTTTCATTGGAAATTTACCGAAACCCCTAAGAATAAAACAGGAGTGGAATATGTTTGAAAGGTTGTTAGAGACAAGAAGGGATGGTAAGCACGGTATCTCAAAGGTGTATAGAATACTCACAGAATTAGACACAAACACAAATTTAATTTTTATGACAAAATGGGAAAGGGATATGGGAGTTGGGTTTGATGAAGATAGACAGAGAAAGATGTTTAGATTGATACACGATAATGTTAGTATGAGAGAGGTTGAGGTTAATTATAAGTGTGTGACACGATGGCATATTACACCGAGTGTAGAGCACAAGATAAATGGGGAAAACTCAAATAAGTGTTGGAGAGGATGTGGAGAGATAGGCACGGTGTTTCACATATGGTGGGAATGTCCGAAAATCCAGGCCTTTTGGAAGATAATAGTTAAATTAATTGAAGAAATAACTGAAATTGACATAGGATTAGACCCAACGACGTGCCTCCTACACAATGTGGAGACATCTGTAAATAAATATAAAGATTCAGGTATTTGGTACTTCTTGAATGCGGCGAAAGGGTTGATACCCAAGTTTTGGTGGAAAGCTGAGGTACCGAAGGAGATAGACTGGATTAATAGAGTAAATCAGATAGGTAGAATGGAAAGATCATACCATATGCAAGAAGATAAGATGGGAGTTTATTCCAGGAGATGGGAAAAGTGGGAAAGAGCAGGATTGAAAGAGAAATATAGAAAAATATGAACTAGGTTGTTAACAAAAAATTAATAAGCCTCAAAAGAATAGAATGGGCCAGAGTCTGCAGAGGGGGAGGAGGGGGGAAGAGGGGTGGGAGGGGGGGGGTAGTGGGAGGGGAAAGAAAAGAATTTTTAGTAAGGGAAAGGTAGAAATGTTATAAATGTCTATTTATATGAGAATTACTTCCCTTTTTTTGGGTTTTTGTATTAACATGAAAAATTTAATAAATATTTAAATTAAAAAAAAAAAAAAAAAAAAAAAAAGAAGGGTGCTAATGCCAGAACCTGGCCTCCTTAAGCAGCCGTGGCTTTCCAAAAACTCAAAACGGTCTCTCTCTGCATCTATTCTCATACATCCTGACATTCTCCATTCTTTCTTCTTGGAGGTAGATGCTTAATCCTTGGGAGTGGGGGCATTTCTTCTCCAAATGCATGATTGTAAGCTCTGTCCTTGTGCCTTCTTCTCTAAGAAGTTTTCGAATGTGGAAAGAAATTACACTATTGGGGATCAGGCACTTCTGGCTATCAAGCTGGCACTGCAAGAATGGTGACATCTACTGGAGCGATCTCCACATCGTATCCTGATTTATACTGATCATAGGAACCTCCAGTATATGAAATCTGCCTGATATTTGAATCCCAGACAAGCACGATGGGCTCTCTTTATCTGGTTTAACTTTGACATCATCTTCCGGCCCAGTTTTAAAAGTGCTCATGCTAATGCATTGTCCAGATCATTTGACATTGCTTACTCTGAGTGTTGAACCGGAACCTACAATATTATTCTTACCAATTGTACCCTGGCCACCACTTGTCTTCAGTCCTCACATATCCTGCCCGGAAAGACCTTTGTGGTGTCCACTCTTTGCTCCAAGTTTCTCAAATAGGCACATAACTCTACAAACACACCTGTGCCTTCCTGCAGCTTTATTACTGATGGTCCTCGCTTCAGAAGGATGTTGAAGAATATGTTCAGGCTTGTTCCATTTGTGTGCAGTTTAAGCCCTGTCTGCTCCAGCAGGTTTCCTTTATCGATACCTGTTCCAGATGAACCTTGGCATTGCATCTTTATGGACTTTATCTCTAAACCACCCCCCTCAGTGGGCTCCATTATTATCTGGGTGATTTTGGACAGGTTTTCTAAAAGGTATCACTTAACTCCACTTCCAGGACTACTTTCTGCTGTCTGCTTTCTGCTGTTTACATCTGGAAGCTTCTAAGTACAAAGTAGCTACAGATCGTCGTTGCTGTGTGAGTCCCAAATTCCTCCCTTGTGACAAGGTTTCGCTAACAAGAATATCTGTCTCAGAGTACCCGCTATAAAAATTTGCTACTTGTTTCATTGGTCCCTTTACCATCCTCTGCCAGGTTAACCCTATTGCTTTCAAGCTCTGTCTCCCTTCTAGGGGTCCCTAAGGTTTTCCACGTTTCTTTGAGACCATACAGCAGTAGGTTTTCCCAGTATGTAGAAAAGATAATAGAGCGAGCGCTAAATGCAGTAAATGATATTAAAATTATATATATTCAAACGAATTAAAAGCAGCTAGAACTCAGGGTATAGGTAACAGTCTCAGAACCACAATTTCTAAAATATTAGTGCAGCGCTAAAAAATGCATGTCATAAATTCCATAAATGCATGTGACTTAAACGCATATGTGTGTAAAGTGCTGAAAGTGCAATATTAATATAACTAGTTCAAGATGACATAAAATGCAATAAAATAAGTTCATCAGAGCATTCGTGAATTTAAAACGCCTCTTGTGGAAAGATATCAGCTGAAGACATGCCCATGATTTATGCCCCACTGTTGGTGTCGGTGGAAGGAATAGTGCCTCATATCGGTGGGAGGACTATTATCCCAAGGGCCAGATAAAGGCTAGCAAAGGGCTGCATCCGGTCCTCAAGCCACAGTTTGGAGACCACTGATATATGCAACAGAAGAGGAACAACAGACAGAAAATTTGGTTCTAAAAGAGGGACAGTCCTCCAAATGGGAACTGAGATCTAGCTAAGTCCGAGGAAGATTAGATCTCTTGATCTGCATATTTGTACAACAGCAACAATCAGGAAACTTGCATATCCAATGGGAATATTGGTAGCTTACATATTTTCTAACTACAGATTAATAGTTTGGTATATACAGTATATATACAGTGGGGAACGAAAGTTTGGGCACCCCAGCTAAAAATTTGTATTAATGTGCATAAAGAAGCCAAGGAAAGATGGAAAAATCTCCAAAAGGCATCAAATTACAGATTAGACATTCTTATAATATGTCAACAAAAGTTAGATTTTATTTCCATCATTTACACTTTCAAAATAACAGAAAACAAAAAAATGGCATCTGCAAAAGTTTGGGCACCCTGCAGAGTTAATATCTTGTACTGCCCCCTTTGGCAAGTATCACAGCTTGTAAACGCTTTTTGTAGCCAGCCAAGAGTCTTTCAATTCTTGTTTGAGGTATCTTTGCTCATTCTTCCTTACAAAAGTCTTCCAGTTCTTTGAGATTTCTGGGCTGTCTGGCACGCACTGCTTTTAAGGTCTATCCATAGATTTTCAATTATGTTGAGGTCAGGAGATTGTGAAGGCCATGGCAAAACCTTCAGTTTACGCCTCTTGATGTAATCCCCTGTGGATTTCGAGGCGTGTTTAGGATCATTATCCATTTGTAGAATCCATCCTCTCTTTAACTTCAGCTTTTTCACAGATGGCATCAAGTTACCATCCAAAATTTGCTGAAATATTATTGAATCCATTTTTCCTTCTACTCGTGAGATGTTCCCTGTGCCACTGGCTGCAACACAACCCCAAATCATGATTGATCCAACCCCATGCTTAACAGTTGGACAGAGGTTCTTTTCATTAAATTCTGTGCCCCTTCTTCTCCAAACGTACCTTTGCTCATTCCGGCCAAAAAGTTCAATTTTAACCTCATCGGTCCACAGAACTTGTTTCCAAAATGCATCAGGCTTGTCTATATGTTCATTTGCAAAGTTCAAACGATGATTTTTGTGGTGAGGACGTAGAACAGGTTTTCTTCTGATGACTCTTCCATGAAGATCATATTTGTACAAGTATCTCTTTATAGTGGAATAGTGTACTACAACTCCAGTGTCTGCCAGATCTTTCTGGAGGGATCGTGCAGTCAAACGTGGGTTTTGAATTGTTTTTCTCACAATCCTGCGAGCTGTTCTGTCTGATATTTTTCTTGGTCTTCCAGATCTTGCTTTAACTTCCACTGTTCCTGATGACTGCCATTTCTTAATTACATTCCGAACAGAGGATATTGACATCTGAAAATGCTTTGCTAGCTTCTTATAGCCTTCTCCAGCTTTGTGAGCGTCAACTATTTTCAGTTTCAGTTTTCTAGACAACTGCTTAGAAGAACCCATGGTGCTGATTGTTGGGGCAAGGTCAGAGGAGTCTGGGCATTTAAAACCTTTGAGATTGACATCACCTGGTCTTCCCAGACGATGATTGAGAACAATCCATGACACTGGCAGGTCTCAGCTTTGCAAAGAGGGCAGTGCATGCTATAAATTCTGCAGGGTGCCCAAACTTTTGCAGACGCCATTTTTTTGTTTTCTGTTATTTTGAAAGTGTAAATGATGGAAATAAAATCTAACTTTTGTTGACATATTATAAGAATGTCTAATCTATAATTTGATGCCTTTGAGATTTTTCCATCTTTCCTTGGCTTCTTTATGCACATTAATACAAATTTTTAGCTGGGGTGCCCAAACTTTTGATCCCCACTGTATATATGTATAATCTTTGTTAAGTCTGAAAATGAGCACTTGGGTGTCACATGTATCCAACTAATCAACTTCCATCCCTTGTTTTTACGATTCAGGTTTGAAACTAAACCAAGGAAGCCAATTGGTTGATCTGACCAACAAGAAATGTTAGTATACTTTTCATATTGCAGGTATTTAAATAGAACTTGTATTAACTGAAGGACACCTATGGGTATTCTTAGGTTAACGGGTTATTTAATAGGTAATAATGTATTTCTATCACTGAGCGATAAATCTAAAGTAAACCCAAGCTGAGACTATGTACAAAGCTGCACACACAATTTCTGAGGCACTTAAGTGCTCAGCGCAACCCATGATTCAGTGTTTTTCCACCATTTACGGAACACCTGTTCACAATCCATTTTAGGCCAAATATATTTTACAACTTTAATATAGCCGAATCCCTAGAGGCACATTTCTAGGTGTCTTTTTAATTAATTCCTACAGTTAAAACTTTTTTGTAAAAAAAATTGTATGCATTGAATCTCAAATTTGCCTTCCCTCAGACAAATTAACAGAGTGTTTTAAATAATGGTTGTGTTACAGTGATGGAATATTAGGATAGAGTCAAAAAGTATTACCCTCAGAATATCCCTGTAAATCTATGGCTATGTTTATCTTAACTATTCAATGTCCATAAAATACGGCTGCCTTTCCATCAATCCATACTGACATAGGACAGAATTTATCCACTATACACAACACATAGCATGACTTGTCATCTGTATCACATGCAGATGCATCACTTTCTCACCCCATTTACTGCTAATTTTTCTACCTCTCATTTATCAAGGTATCTGAAAGAAGCACTGTTTGCTTGGAACATAGTAACAAAGTAGTCACCTTTCTAGTTCAGGTTTGATGACGAAAAGAGAAGAAAATCAGTACTTGTCACGATCGCGGCGTCAGACCCCAGACCTTCTCACCAAACTCGTGACCGAAGGACTGGCCGATCCAAACCGTGATGTGACATGCATAACAATACCACACCCAGCTGCACCCTGCACAAAGATTTTCCAGCTAATGGACTACAATCTATGTACCTGCAATCTGAGCGATTGTTACTGGGTCGGGTTAATTACACAACTAACCCTCCACACTGCCACCACCTCCTTTTTGTACAGAGAAAGAGGAAACTCATGTTATCAATTATAACACTATAATGAGTGAAATAATCGTCTGTATAAAACGGTCCGCAGGCTGGTTATACAGAGGTTTAAACAAACAGTAGCATCTCTTCAAAGGCAGGGATTCATAAATTGCAATTAAGGACTATAGAAACAGTTCAACACTTTCAGAAAGAGAGATTTATTACTAAAAGGGTCAAACAGGTGCAATAAAATATTTACAGAGAAGATGTAAGTATATATAAATATACAGAGAACCATAGCACAGTAAAGAGGTATCAGAGAGAGGTGAAAGGGTTAAAGTACTTGCCAAAGTCCTGGGTTTAGCAGATCCAAGTCAGAGCAGGAGGGTGCTTTGATCTCCCTATGTTACGATGGAAAAATGGGAGAATTCTTCAAATCACTTCTCTTAGGCTTGCCAGCTTGCTTTAAAGTTTCCCAGCAGGGGGTGGTTCTGAGTAACTGTCCAATACTCTGTTTAGGGAGGGATCGGCAGGCGGAACCCAAAATTGGAACCAACATCTTTCATAATTCATATTCTTGTCCACAACTTCCCAGCTGCACACGTGACAATTAACCCGCAGGTATATTATTATGCAGACAAGTCTGGGAATTATCTAGATATGAATTATGAAATGATATGTTGCACGGTTCACAAGTTCTATGTTTCGGCTCCCCTGATGGTCCGAGATAATTCAAATGACCCATCAAACTGTTCACCTGCTCCTAGCCAATCTGACTGGATGTCTGGTTTTTAGGCAAGTCTCTCATATTCCAAGATATGAGACATAGTGGAAAAAATGGAGTTTAACAGAGTTTATCTGATTCTGTCACCTCCACTGGGTTAGGCTCATCAGGTCAGTATTTCTTTCAACTTCTGGGAAGGCTTGTTATCCGTTTTATGAGGTGTGAAACTACACAGGCACGTTGGTCAGTGAGGCTCCAATTCTCTTGGGAACCCTGGCCTCGGTGAGAAAGGCTACACTTTCGCAGACAGCTCGGCCCTGAGCTAGAGATGCCTTGCCTGGCCAGTGACCCATAAACAGTACACATACACACACTGGCCAGAGGTCTCCTCTCAGTGAGAGGGAAGGGTGGAAAGATGAGGGGAGAAAATGGAGATGCCTAACAAAATGGTTGAACCACGTCCATCTCTGATGCGCATGTTTGCAACACTTGTGACTCGAGCAACAAAGGCACAGACGTGTGTCAGTGTTGCAGATCCGGCACAGGAACTTTTTGGCATCAGAATGTTACATTTATGCCTTTAACTTTTAACCCAATCTTATAAACATTAAATGTTAGGGTAAATTATGAGTTATGAGCTAAAGTGTTACTAAACCCAGGACCCTGCATTCACTCCATCTGGTCTCCCACAGTACACAAAACATGGAAATTCAATTATTTTAGTAAATAAAACTGCTAAGTACCTTTTCTCATCAGCAGTTAGAGCAGTCTTGTGACTTCTATCAGTGTCCAGCAGAGCACTTGTTAAAGCTTGTAGGAGGAGTTTTCTTTTTGCTCTTTGTGGATGCAAAACCCCTGACCTCTGTCTGGACAGTGCTGATTGGCCCTGTGCTGATCACATGCACTCTCCCAAGAAAAAAAAACTTCTCTAGCAATGCACACTAAACTGAGCATGTGCAGTGTCTCCACACTTATGTCTTATCAGGAGATAAGAGGGAGACAATGGAAGAAGGGGAAGATCAGAGGAGTCAGGGTCAAAAAAAAATTTCCAACAATGCAGAGGATTAACCCCTTAGGTTCCACAGTGAGTATAACAAGCATGCTGTACTACATATACAGACTGATTTTACTGTTGTGGGCTTAGTAACACTTTAACTACTTCCCGCCCATCATGTACTGCGGCAGGGTGGCAGCTACAGGCAAAGCAATGTACCCGTACGTCGCTCTGGCTGTACTAAAAAAGGGGGCGCCATGCACCCATGCAGCGCTCCCCCCTCGTGAATGCTGTTTCCAGCGGAATGAAGATCCTGGTGAGCTGGACTCGGTGATCACAAGGTAAGCAAAGCTGTTATGAATCAATCTCATTCATAACAGCTCTGCTCCTCTTCCTAGTGAGCTGTGATTGGCCCACAGCTGTCACATGACATGGGGCCAATCACAGCACCCTGTGCCATGTGACCAGCTCCAACCAATCACAGATCACTATCCTGAGCTGTCAAAACTTAACTCCTTCATGACAGCAAGCTTTGCATTCCAGGAGAAATGATCTTTATTTCTCCTGCAAAGCGTGAAAAAATATATCCTTGATCTCCCCCCACAGTAGTACAGTGTTACTGATAAAAGTATTAAAAAAACAATAAGAAACAATTGTTAAAAAATACCATATTGAGTTTTTTTTTATTTAACTACTTGTCAACCGATTACCAAGCAAGCAAGGCAAGCAGCAGCTCTTGGCAAAGCGACGTAATCTTGTGTCACTTCCTATTTTGGGGAAGGAACGTACTTGCACCCCCTGCTGCCCCTTTCACCCACCCCTCGGTCCATGGAGAGAAGAAAGAACACGGTACCGAGTAAAAGCACTACATTTTACACACACACACACACACACTAGATTAGCACATTTAACCCTTTGATTGCCCCTATTAACCCTTTAATCACTTGCCTACAGGGCACTTATACCCCCTTCTTTACCTGGCCAATTTTCAGCTTTCAGCGCTGTTGCACTTTGAATGACAATTGCGTGGTCAGGCAACATTGTACCCATATGAAATTTTCATCATTTTTTTTCTCACAAATAGAGCTTTCTTTTGGTGGTATTTAATCGCCGCTGGGCACTTTACTTTTTGCGCTATAAACAAAAAAAAAAAAAAAAAAAGTTTGTTTCTATTATAACATTTTTGAAACAGGTAATTTTTCTCCTTCACTGATGTGCGTTGATGAGGCAGCACTGATGAACACTGATAGGCGGCACTGATAGGCATCACTGCTGGGCACTGACTGGCGGCACTGCTAGGCACTGACTGGCACAACTGATGGGTTGCACTGACTGGCACAACTGATGGGTGGCACTGACTGGCACAACTGATGGGTGGCACTGACTGGCACAACTGATGGGTGGCACTGACTGGCACAACTGATGGGTTGCACTGACTGGCACAACTGATGGGTTGCACTGACTGGCACAACTGATGGGTTGCACTGACTGGCACAACTGATGGGTTGCACTGACTGGCACAACTGATGGGTTGCACTGACTGGCACAACTGATGGGTTGCACTGACTGGCACAACTGATGGGTTGCACTGATGGGCACAGGTAGGTGGCACTGCTGGGCACAGGTGGGTAGCACTGGTGGGTGGAACTGCTGGGCACCGATCATCAGAGCACTGATCAGTGCCCTGATGATCGGTGCTGATCCCTGCTCTGACAACTGCCGGTTCTCGGTAGTACTTTCCTCGCGCTCTGACAGCACAAGGAAAATGCAGCCGAGAACCATCAATTGCATTTCCGGGTGATCAGCGTGTCATTGGACACGGCTGATCACGTGGTAAAAGCCCGCTGTGATTGGTCTTTTACCACATCACCCAGAACTGGCCAGCCGCAGTGTAGCCGTCATTCAGCTATCTGCGGTTGGCAAGTAGTTAATCACCCCGCCACCCAACCAGTGTCATTAGTACGGTGTTAGTATATAGAATTTTTCACTGATCGCTGTGCTTCTGCCATTAGCGACATCAGATAGCGTCAGGGTCAGTAAGCGCCCCACCCAGCCAGGGTCAGCTAGCGTTAGATTGCCCGCACACTATCGCACTCACGCTATAGGTCGCTGATCATCGCCATTATATTATAGTGTTTGTACAGATCAAGATATTGATCACGTACAGAACTATACTAGTGCCTCCTTTGTATAGTGTCCCCAAAAATGCAAAGTTAGCAGGATCAGCCCCGTTCATAGCCAGCACTAGCGTTTAGCCCCTCCACAGTTTTTTCACAGAAGATTTGTATTAATTGATTGTGGGCCAAAGCAATTTATACGTGAGAGAAGGAGAGAAGCGCTAAGTGCAATATGCCTCTTTATTAAAGTATATATGTAGGAACACTCACATAGGTAAGGTAATCGTAAGCATAAAAACCGTAGTTAAGAGTGGGGTGGTATCCAGGGTGAAGAGCCGTCATCTCTTTGCGGTATGGAGAGGTCAGCTTCCGGCAGGAGCAGCGTGGTGGCTGGAGGGGAACAGCGGTGAGGCCAGCCGGAGTTCACTTTCTCCCTCAGAGCCAGGTGGAACGCATGCTGGAGTGCAGCGGCAGCATAGCCGTGATGATGTCAGATGCCCAAGGTGCACTGCGATGCGTTTCGGAGCATGCGCTGGCCATGGAAGGCGGAAGTGCGCTCCTTTTTCAAGCAGGGAGGATGTGCACGCCGGCTGGCCTCACCACTGTTCCCCTCCAGCCACCAAGCTGCTACAGCCGGAAACTGACCTCTCTATACCGCAGAGAGATGACGGCTCTTCACCCTGGATACCACCCCACTGTTAACTACGGTTTTTATGCTTACAATTACCTTACCTACGTGAGTGTTCCTACATATATACTTTAATAAAGAGGCATATTGCACTTAGAGGCGCTTCTCTCCTTTTCTCACCTACAGAGTCTGCTACAGCTTATTTGGAAGCCTTGCCCTCAGTGCAACACGGATTCCCACGCTCTTCATATAACAGCCATAACCACCACCATCACCCCATGCTAATATTACCCTGGACTTCCTGCAGTGTTTGCGCGGTTACAACCCCCCTTATTTTTTCTTACAAAGCAATTTATACGCACAGCAATACATCCCCGCCCACCCAAATTCAGCTTGTGCCAGACAATTCACATGGAAACCTATCACGGTTTCTGAATTTAAAACTCTTTGGGTCCTAACTCTCAACATGGGCACTACAGAAAAGAATGAATTGCGGTCATGTTGATCCACAGAGCCAATTCATCTTATGCCCGTGTCTTGTGATGTTACACACACACACACACACACACACACACACACACACGTATTCAAAATAATAGCAGTGTGTTGAAAAAAGTGAATAAAGCTCAAAATCCTTCTAATAGCTTTTATTTCCATACACACAAATGCATTGGGAACACTACACATTCTATTCCAAATCAAAACATGAAGAAAAATATATCAAATTTGCGTTGTTCCTCTAAAAAAAATTAAGAAAAGTGAATATTTGCCTGTTCAAAAAAATAGCAGTGTTTGTATTCTTCTTTACAAACTCAAACATTCACTATATAAACTGAAAAATGTTTGAAGATTTTGCTTTCCTTTGAATCACTTAATGAATATTTAGTTGTATAAGCACTGTTTCTGAGAACTGCTGTACATCTGTGTTGCATGGAGTCAACCAACTTCTGGCACCTGTGAACAGGTATTCCAGCCCAGGATGATTGGACTACATTCTACAGTTCTTCTCTATTTCTTGGTTTTGCCTCAGAAACTGCATTTTTGATGTCACCCCACAAGTTTTCTATTGGAACAAGATCCGGGGATTGGGCTGGCCACTCCATAACGTCAATCTTGTTGGTCTGGAACCAAGATGTTGCATGTTTACTGGTGTGTTTGGGGTCGTTGTCTTGTTGGAACACCCATTTCAAGGGCATTTCCTCTTCAGCATAAGGCAGCATGACCTCTTCAAGTATTCTGATGTATTCAAACTGATCCATGATCCCTGGTAAGTGATAAATAGGCCCAACACCGTAGTATGAGAAACATCCCCATATCATGATGCTTGCGCAACCATGCTTCACTTTCTTCACAGTGTACTGTGGCTTGAATTCAGTGTTTGGGGGTCGTCTGACAAACTGTCTCCAGCCACTAGACCCAAAAAGAACAATCTTACTTTCATCAGTCCACAAAATGTTGCACCATTTCTCTTTAGGCCAGTCAATGTGCTCTTTGGCAAATTGTAACCTCTTCAGCACGTCTTTTTTCAACAGTGGGACTTTGCGGGGGCTTCTTGCAGGTGGCTTGGCTTCACATAGGCCTCTTCTAATTGTAACAGTACTCACAGGTAACTTTACACCTTCTTTCATCTCCCTGGAGCTGATTGTTGGCTGAGTCCTTGCCATTTTGGCTATCCTATCCATTCGAATGGTAGTTTTTCGCTTTCTTCCACGTCTTTCAGGTTTTGGTTGCCATTTTAAAGCATTTGCGATCATTTTAGCTGAGCAGCCTATCATTTTCTGCACTTCTTTAAAAAGTTGATTGGAGAGGGGAAAACATATAATCAAGGTGCGCTGTTCTTCTGAATAATGTCTGGAACAACCCATTTTCCTCAGAATTTCAAAGAGAAATGCACTGTAACCAGCATGTACAACATTTGCTGCCTTCTTTCCTTAAATAAGGGCAATAATTGCCACCTGTTTTTGAAAGAATGAATGACCTCACTAATAGAACTCCACACTGCTATTATTTTGAACATGCCCCTTTCAATGAGTGATTCAATTACACAGAATCAGCAACATGCATGTCATGACTGTTGGATTTCTATTACTCTACTACACCTGCTAGTAAATTATTTGCCATGTAGAAATATAATTTCTACCAAAAACAGTGATTGATCAGGTTAGTGATGTCTGACTGCTATTATTTTGAACACAACTGTATATGCCCAACATCGACCAGCAATGTACTGGTACATCGCTGGACTTTGAGTGGTTATACCAGGATGATTCCTGCAGCTACAGGCAGCATCTTGCTATTGTTTTTTTCATCTGGTGGTCAGCTTTCATGTAAAAGCAATCCTAGTGGCCAATTAGCTGCTGAATTGTTTTTATGAGCAGCGGGAAGGGACATCCCTCCCCCTCCTGCTTCCTTCCACAGTTTTCTTGGACTCTCCTGTCCCGCAGGGAATCCGAGAATGTAGCCGGAGGTTCGGCTGGCTGACCATAGAATGGCTCCAATCATCTCTATAGTCTAAGAATTTGGAAGCTACGAGCATTTGATTACTTCAGTTTTGCAGGATATAAACAGCATCATTTTTAAATTGGAAAAGCATCTGATCACACTGATCTTGGTGAGAGTAGATAATGTAAGGACAAAAGGAGATATCTAGAGTCTGATAGACCCCAGATTTCTAAAAAAAAACAAAAAAAAAAAAAAACAAAAAAAACCAAAGCATCTGTGACCATGCCCATTGAAGTTATAGGGGATATATGCATTCCCTGTGATAGCATTAAAAGTGATCCAAAAAAAGAAAATTAAAAAACAGACAGTGTACAAATAATTGAAAAAAAATCAAACTAAAAAAAAAAAAAAAAAGCACCCTTGCATGTGCAAGTGTTGACCCCGTGTCGGTATGTAAACAGCAGTTGCCCCATGCATGTGAGGTATCACCGCGAATGTCAGATCGAGGGCATTAATTCTAGTACTAGAACTCCTGTGTTATTATAAATTGATGGCCTGTAGAGGCTTTTAAAGCATCGTCGATCGATAATAAAAATGTATGTACTTTGTTGCCATTGCACAGGCATGCCCAGTTTTAAAGCATGTCATGGTTGGTATCTACAGTATTTACTCAGCGTAACATAATCTTTTATAGTTTATCAAACAATTGGGCAATATATTGTGTTTTTGTGCATTAAAATTCTAAAAAGTGTATTTTTCCCCAAAAGATTTGCGTTTAAAATTTTAAAAAAAAATTTAAATAAAAAAATTAAAAAAAATCGCTGTGCAAATACTTTGTGACGTAAATTTCAACACCCACTGCTTTATTCTCTATGGCCCCTGCTTTAAAAAAATATATAATGTTTGGGAGTTCAAAGTAATTTTCTAGCAAATAAACAGTTTTTTCATGTGCATAAATAGTGTCAGAAAAGGCTTGGTCTTCAAGAGTGGGTGATATGTGGCGTAATCTTCTAATGTTGGCCCTGAAATGTCAGGATAGTAGAAGCAACCCCTTCAAATGACCCCTTTTTAGAAAGTAGACACTCCAAGGTATTTGCAAAGAGGCATGGTGAGTGGTTTGCAGATCTCATTTGTTGTCACATGTTTTTGGAAAACATATATGTTTATTTTCTTTTTTTCTTTTTCAAAGCCCTGTGACAAAAATGATATCTGTAAAATACTCACCATGCCTCTTATCAAATTCCTTGGGGTGTCTACTTTCCAAAAAGGGGTCATTTGGGGGTGGGGGGGTGTTTGTACTATCCTGGCATTTTAGAGCCTCCAAAACTGTGATAGGTAGTGGGGAAGTGATATGAGGAAATATGCCCTTTGAAAGCCTGGAGGTGGTCATTGGATTTTGGGGGCTTGTATGTAGCTAGGTTGCCAAAAAGTCTCTCACATGTTTTATCCCCATACTCAGAAGAAGTAGGAGAATGTGTTTTGGGGTGTTATTCCACATATATCCATGGCATGCATGAGGAATATATCATTAAATTGACAACTTTGTGTTTAAAAAAAAAAAAAAAAAAAAAGTCATATTCAAAAAGTGTGGCAAAAAATAAAATATTCCATTGACTCAGCATGCCTGTCTACAAAATCCTTGGGGTGTCTACTTTCCAAAAAGAGGACATTTGTGGGGAATTTGTACTGCCCTGGCATTTTAGCACCTCAAGAAATGTGCTAAGCAGTCAGAAAGTAAAAGCTACGTAAATTCCAATATATATACACCATAGTTTGTAGACACTATAACTTTCACACAAACCAATTAATATACATGTATTGAGATTGTTTTTAGCAAACATGTAGCAGAATACATTTTAGCCTAAATGTATGACTAACATTGAGATTCAAAGTTTTTGGTCTTTTTTTGTTTATAGCGCAAAAAAAAAAAAAAAAAAAAAAAAAAAAAAGAAGGTGATCAAATACCACCAAAAGAAAGCTCTATTTGTGTGAAAAAAGACATACATTTTGTTTGGGTACAGCATTGCACTACCGCGCAATTACCAGTTGAAATAGCGCAGTGTCGAACAGCAAAAAATGGCCTGGTCAGGAAGGGGGGTAAATCCTCTGGAGGACAAGTGGTTAAATTAGATTAAGTGACAGATTAAAGATTAGGTTTTGTTAATTTTTAAATGTTATGTTTATGTTCAGATTTAGATGTTAAGAAGAAGTTTACTGATGAGAAACTATATAGTATATCTGTTTATATTTTCTTTATTATTATCAAACCTAAAACATATTTTAAACAAGTGTTTAAATATGTTAAGGAAGTACATTATTGTGTATATATTTTGTAGAAATATTTCATAAGTACATAATCCAACCAGGGGGTAGAGCTCCTGGCTTCTTTTCACATGTTGGCTGACCTCAACTGCTTTGATGACAAAGGATTGTTGTTTATATAGCTGAATAGATGAAACTCAGGTCATATATACAGCTGAATGAGTGACACATCCCTACTCCCTCCCTGAGCTATAAGGTTCCTGTGCGGTTTCAATTCAAGAGTTACTATTTGCATCATTCTGTGGAAAACACAGGATGCCTACAAAATGTGCTCAATGGCTGTGCCATATATTATAGTTTAATGATTTAAATCATGTTTAAATTTAAATAATAAAACTGGATCATTATAAAATGTTTTAAAAATGAAAGGTATTATTTATTTATTTCAGGTACTTATATAGTGCCGCCAATTTATGCTTGCTTTACATATACAGTGGGGATCGAAAGTTTGGGCACCCCAGCTAAAAATTTGTATTAATGTGCATAAAGAAGCCAAGGAAAGATGGAAAAATCTCCAAAAGGCATCAAATTACAGATTAGACATTCTTATAATATGTCAACAAAAGTTAGATTTTATTTCCATCATTTACACTTTCAAAATAACAGAAAACAAAAAAATGGCGACTGCAAAAGTTTGGGCACCCTGCAGAATTTATAGCATGCACTGCCCCCTTTGCAAAGCTGAGACCTGCCAGTGTCATGGATTGTTCTCAATCATCGTCTGGGAAGACCAGGTTTTGTCAATCTCAAAGGTTTTAAATGCCCAGACTCATCTGACCTTGCCCCAATAATCAGCACCATGGGTTCTTCTAAGCAGTTGGCTAGAAAACTGAAACTGAAAATAGTTGACGCTCACAAAGCTGGAGAAGGCTATAAGAAGATAGCAAAGCGTTTTCAGATGTCAATATCCTCTGTTCGGAATGTAATTGAGAAATGGCAGTCATCAGGAACAGTGGAAGTTAAAGCAAGATCTGGAAGAGCAAGAAAAATATCAGACAGAACAGCTCGCAGGATTGTGAGAAAAACAATTCAAAACCCACGTTTGACTGCACGATCCCTCCAGAAAGATCTGGCAGACACTGGAGTTGTGGTACACTATTCCACTAGAAAGATACTTGTACAAATATGGTCTTCATGGAAGAGTCATCAGAAGAAAACCTCTTCTACGTCCTCACCACAAAAATCATCGTTTGAACTTTGCAAATGAACATATAGACAAGCCTGATGCATTTTGGAAACAAGTTCTGTGGACCGATGAGGTTAAAATTGAACTTTTTGGCCGGAATGAGCAAAGGTACGTTTGGAGAAGAAGGGGCACAGAATTTAATGAAAAGAACCTCTGTCCAACTGTTAAGCATGGGGTTGGATCAATCATGCTTTGGGGTTGTGTTGCAGCCAGTGGCACAGGGAACATCTCACGAGTAGAAGGAAAAATGGATTCAATAAAATTTCAGCAAATTTTGGATGGTAACTTGATGCCATCTGTGAAAAAGCTGAAGTTAAAGAGAGGATGGCTTCTACAAATGGATAATGATCCTAAACACACCTCGAAATCCACG